>NW_004955492.1:8795136-8810170 GCF_000276665.1 Chinchilla lanigera | reverse complement strand
GTGTGTGCCAGCACACCTGGCCAAGAGATCTCAGTTTGATGTTACACAGCATACACTGGTGCAGGGGGAGGCAGGGGGAGTCTCCACAGCTGGCCAGAATTCCTGCACTTTTATGTGGGAGAACAGACCAGCACCCAATGATTTTGCTCTTCCCTTGTCTCTGGAAAGGAAGAGGAAGCAGAGGATAAACAAGTGTTACAAAGTGTGCCCCAGGATGGGGAGGATGCCACGAGACATTTTTAGAATGACCCAGTGTAGGAAACATTTGTACTACAGCCCAGGGCACACATTAATATTTACACTTGTACACACTCACATTCACACTCACATAATAGGTGCACACACACCCATTCACACACATGCACACATTCACATACACACACTCCCATTCACACACATGTATGCATTCACACACACACACGTACACATATATTTCATAAAAATGATGTTTCCCTTCTGTGCCTTGCTGATATTTTCTATTCTATTTTTTAATCTGAGATCTCACGTATCTTAATAAAGTTCGTAAATCCCAAATGTAGAATGTTATGGAGGGGTTTAGGGGCCTCTAATCTTCCATAAACAATTTTATTGAAAAATGAAATATTTTTATATACCACAAAAAGTTTACCCATGTAGAGTATACACCCAGTAATTTTTTGTGTATTCCCGAGTGGCCAACTATCATCATAACCTCACTTTAGAACATTTTCATTACCTCAAAAAAGGAGCCCCTGGTGAGTGCCACTACCTGAAATAGAAAGGCAGGGCTTGCCACTCACTTCCAGAACTCTTCTGGGCTGGGGTCTGCAGTTCCAGGTGAAAGTCCACCACTGGACATCACCATCTGGGGTGCTGGTGAAGAAGAAGAAGCACCCAGTCTGCGCCAGGAGCCTGAGGTGCCCTCCCAACCAACCATGCTGTGCCTGGGGCAGAGCGTGCTTTCGTTGCTTGACCTCCCAGGCAGATGCAGGTGCTGGCCATGGCAGAGGGAGAGTGGATGATGCAGCGCAGGTGGTGCAGAGCAAGGTGGCACTGACCTGAGTAGCATCAGCTAACTCCACCACCCAGCTTGGCTCTGTCACTCCTGGTTCTAGGACGGGCATGACACCTGTTCGGTGGACTCCACAGCCATCAGGCTCCCACAGTGAGGTGTGGTAGAGATAAAGAATATAGAATAGTGCTGGTCTTGGTGGGGGTCTGACCTTCCTAGAGCAGCGGACACCGGCACTGAAAAGAATACAGAGCAGAGGGATCCGGGAACCCCTCAGACCAAGGCACCCTCACTGCAAGATCACCCAGGAAGTGGGTACTTTGAGATTTTTAGAGGCATGAAACAGCCTCATTTTTAAGAGCTTGCTGCAGCAGAGGAAGAGGCTGTGTTCAGGGGATGTAGCTGTGTGCAGGGGAGGTAGCCTGCTGCAGCAGACATGGCTGTGTGTAGGAGGAGCCAGTCCGGCAAAGACTGGCCAGGCTTTTGGGTTGGGTCAGCTGTAGCCTGCCAGGTCAGTGCCAGCACCCTTCCCCAAGGGCCATGCTGAAGAATGGTCTGCACAGACTCAGAAGCCGCTCCAGGGCTCCCCTTCGGGTGAGTCACTGTGGCAGCTGTCCCTGTAGTTGGCCTGCTGCCCAGCTCTGCCCTGTCATAGCCTGGACCCACAGGGGCTTTCACAGGGACCCAGCCTGAGACTTACCCCTCCTGGGCTACATCCTATGAGATGGCGGGTTCTGTCCACGCCAGGAGAAAGGGGCTTCCAGGACAAGTTGGTCACCCTGCCCCATTGCCCCACCACCCACGCTGTCAGGGTTCCGAGGTCCGTGGAATGGGTCTGGCCAGAGCTGACCCAGTGAGAACCGCAATGAATACCCTGTTGTGTGCCCAGACTGGGGGAAGGGTGCCCTCGGGCGACATGCAGGCCCATGACACAGGGGAATGAAGAATGGAGGAAACAGAGGTGGTGGGTGAGGACAGGGAAGAGATGGGTGTGCAGGACAGGGTGGCGCCAGATTGCCTCGGTACCCATGAGGAACAATAGTCATAGTTTCCTAGTGCCAGGCAGCTAAGACCTCCTCTTCCGCCAGCCTGTGAGGCTCCTCCAGCAGCCCAGCAGGAAGCGGGCCTCTCAGTGTGAACAGCTGTTCTTGCAGAGGTGAGGCTGTGCACCCCAGCTAACAGCTGGCTGTGTGTGGCCACAGCCCTGACAGCGGTCAGAGATAGTTCTCTGCCTTTAAACTTCTGCTTGCAGAGCCTGTCTCCACACCCAGGAGACTGCTGTGTCCCCAGCTGGGAGGTGACCAGACTGCCACAAGAGGAGAAGTGAACTCGCGCCCCCTGCTGGCTGCTATGCAGTGATTGCTGGCACAGCGCGAGGCTGGCAGTCCACAAAGAAAGACCTTGGCCTTGCTATACCTATGGGGAGACACAGTACTCTGCAGGCCACGGTGCAACTCAAAGCCACCCCCCTGAAGGATTCTTGGAGAGTTGCTCCCAAGACACCCACAGAACAGAGATGCAAAGCAACGTGTATTAGGCAGCAGAGCTGGAAAGAGACAGAGTCCAGATGGATACCATGAGCAAAGGGCATGTGGGAAAGTTCTGTCATGCTGCCTTCCGCCCTTCATGCTGTGTGACATGAGTGTCCTGAAGTGTTAGGGGGGCCTGGGTCCCTTCTGTACTCCTGCTCCTTGGTAAATAAAACAAACAAAGAACATGTATGTCAGTGTAAGTGCGATAGTGAAGATCGCCATTTACAGCTCTTTACAGAGGGAGCCCAGCTCGTCCTCTTCCCTGGTGGGCTTTCTGTGTGGTCACCAAAGCACATTACCTCATCCCAAGATGAGCTGTCATGGGACTTGGGATCATGAGGCAGTGAGGAACTTTAGGGTCAGGGCTGCTCCACTGTAAGTTTCCTTTCTGGCTTTAAAAGGGACTATTTATTCCAAGAAAGATAAGAGACAAAGCTGGCCAAGGTGCAGAGGTTCCCGGATCTTATTCCTGGGACTTGAGAGCCACTGGGAGGTACATTTCTCTCGTTGTTCTCTGCTGAAAGAGGCATCACACCTGATCAGTCTGCAGCTCTCAACCTTCCACAGAACAGGGCGCCTGCTGCAGTATATGACAAAGAAGGGAACAGCCCTTGCTACTCAGATGCCCAAGTCCCCAGTCCCTATCCTTCCCAGAGGAAGGAGTCAGATTGGAGCCGGGTAGGGATGGTGAGGGGAGTAAGTTTCAATCTTGAACTAACAAGTTCCTGGGACCTGGCAGATCTGGCCCTTACACCTGCACTTGGGAGGCTGAAGCAGGAGGATCACCAAGCATTTAAAGCTAGCCTGGGCTACATAGTGAGTTGAAGGCCAGCTTAACTACATAGCAAGGACTTGTTTCAAAAATAAAAATTAAAACATCTTTAATAAAAGCAGAACTAAAATACACTGGAGAAAAATAGAAAATGTAGGTAAACTAAAGGAAAACTATTAAGAAGATCAAAATTGGGCCAGGGATATAGCTCAGTGGCTCAGCCCCTGACTGGCAAGAACAAGGTCAGGAGTTTGATTCCTGGTACCAACCAAAAAAAAAAAGCGATAGCTCAGTGTGAAGTATTAGACCCAATCCTCAGTACCACCCCGACAAAAAAAGTCCCATAAGTCAGGTATAATCTCATTTAACATTTGGCTTCTATGTTTGTAAATTTGCTAGGATTATATTGTCATTCTGTTTTATAATTTACTTTCTTTAACGTGACCATTTTTATATAAATATTCTTCATTATTGTAATGGCTTTATAGGATTACACTGTATGGAAACACTATCAATATCCAAAGACAGAGTTAAATGATAGTGTTTCCATACAGTGTAATCCTATAAAGCCATTACAATAATGAAGAATATTTATATAAACTTTGGATATTGATATATTTCCAGTTTTTTAGCGTTGTGAAAGAGATGATAGTGAACATCATTATACTTCTTGATTTGTGTGTGCAGCTGTTTGTTGAGGATGAATTGTTGTGCTAAAGGGTGCATTTTGAGGTACAGGAGTCCTTCCTAAATGGAATTTCAGTGATTTGAATAGTCATTAGCATTATAGGAGAGCACCTGTTTCCTACATTCTTTTCCTTTTTAAGTGCAATAGGTGCTGCCAGGGTTATCTTTTACTTTTTTTTTTGTTTTTGTTTTTGTTTTTTTTTTTTTTTTTTTTGTTTTTCTCCGGTACCGGGAACCGAACTCTCGACCTTGCGCTTGCCAGGCAGGCGCTTTGCCGCTGAGCTAAATCCCCAGCCCCTATCTTTTACTTTTAATGAAGAGTACGGACTCACCCAAGTAGTAAAGGTCAAGCATTGGATCTCATTTTTGAAGGAAACTATTCTTGGGTTTGATCATATATTTACTGAGAAAATTCTTAATTGAGAATTTACTGTGTGCCAAGCACTGGGACCATATCAAGACAAAATAGGAACCGGGCATGGTGGTGCCCAGCTATAATCCTTGTACTCTGGGAGACTGAGGCAGGAGGATTACAAATTTGAGCCCAGCCTGGGCAACTCCGCAAGACCCTGTCTCAAAATAAAATTTAAAAGAGAGACTGGTGATACAGCTCAGTACAAAAGCCCTGGGTTCAATCCCCAGGACGAAAACAAAAGCAAAACAAAGAATGAGAACAGAAAAGTATACAAGATGTGTAAAGCAGTGCCATAATACTACTAATTTCTTCAAGAAATTGGTTTATTCTTGCCTAGAGACTATAAAACTCCAAGTAACTATACGATACAGCAACGATAAATATGCCAGATTCCTGTTACTGAAAACCACCAGCTCTCCCTAGAGCTTCATCAAAGGTAGATGACATTGCACCTGCCGTACGTTCACTTCAAAATCAGGTTAATAGTCTTGCAGCAGTAACTCTCCAAAATCGACGTGCCCTTGACATCCTGACAGCAGAGAGAGGAGGCACCTGTGCTATGTTAGAAGAATGTTGCTACTTTATAGTGCATCTGGGATCGTTATGGACAAGGTAAAAAATCTTCACACCTGACTTGAATGTAAACGCCCAGAGCTAAAAAAAACTACCTCTCTCCCCCTACACCATGGTCGTGGTGGAATGACACCTTTGGGCCATGGGCACTGTTCTTGCTACCTCTTCTGGGCCCTACAATCATGATAATAACCTGTTTACTTGCAGGGCCCTGCATTTTAAAACTTTTGTCTAGTTTTATTCAATCCAGGCTTCGTGCAATCCCAGCCAACGAGCTCGTTGCTCTTGTAGACATCCCCAACACTGGCATTCACATAGGCGACACCCGTTGTCCCCTCACCCCCTATCAGAGCAATGCCCCTATTCAGCAGGAAGCAGTCTAAGAGGAGTCATCGCCCTCTATAACCAAAAGATGAGAATGATAGGTTTCTCACCTTACTGCAATTCCTGCCCAGTCACTATGGCATCCAGCCAATATGGCACTGGAGGTCATGTGGAATGGTGCTGAGCCAGTATGGCGCTGGCCACTAGAGGCCATGAGCTAAGCCCTACCCCTCTTCCTCTGAGTCAGATTACGACTTCCTACTTCCCTTTTTGTAATATCCTGTTCCCTTTTCCCATGCTCCTGCTCATTCCTGGCCATGTCAGGTGGTCCGCCTCCTAAACCCTTTCTTTCCTCTTTCCTTATACATTTTTTTTTCTTTCCTTACATGTTAAGTGACCTGAAAACATGAATTTGAATGATGCTTGATTACAATGTGGAAGGAAAGTGGGTTTTTTAAAACACTATTTCTTCTAGGTGGGATGACCAAAATAGTTTACATCTCCACTGGACATGGCCACATTGCCAAAATTTCTCTCTACATCCAGCTTTCTTACAGTGGCCAAGTGATAAATTGTTATGAGGTATTAGTAACTTCTGAGCTCTTCCCAGTTATTGGAAGCATTATTTCCTCTTCTATCGGATGAATTCCTTCTACTCAGGATAATTCCCTTGGGTACCTCTCTGCTATCCAGACCGCATTGCCTTCACTTAGTGCTTGCTTGTCCTTGTCCTCGCCTGGACTTTAGAACAGCCTGACCACTCTCCCTACAGTCTTCCACCTCTTCCCACGCTGCTGTTGCAGGGACCTTCCTTAGCACTGCGGATGTGATTGTGTCACTCTTGTGCTCGCAACCTTATCTTCTTCATCACCAGGAAAAAGGCAGGCTTCCTCTTAAAGTGGGCAGAGTTGGCCAGGCTCACCTTTTTTCTGTTGTCTCCTCAGCCTGGCGCTTCAGCCGTACTTAATTCTTGTCGGTTTTCAAGATGTGTGCGCTGTTGTCTCCCTCTTGGTGATCTAGAGTCCTCAAGGCTTAGTTCCCATGGTAACTTGAAATTTAGTCTGCCTCCCACCTCCCCCAGAACAACTCTCCATCCTTATTTAGCTTGTCATGGTGATTATTTGAAGTTATGGGCCATTCTACTTTTACTTGTAATATTCAAACATATAACTCAGACTTGATAAACACTCAAATGTTTAAATGATGGCTTATGTCTGAAAGAAGATTGACCCTAAATTTATTCAACTGAGCATGTACTGTACACTTGGTTTACATATTTTTTCTGATTAGCAAAGTATAAAAGTAATTCGTATTCACTGCTGAAAATTTGATGAAAATATAGACAGATTTAAAAACTCTTGTCACCCATCTTTTACCCAGTATTATATTTGGTGTATTTCTTTCTAGTGTTTTTGTGTCTGCGTGCGTGCGCGCGCGTGTGTGTGTGTGTGTGTGTGTGTGTGTGTGTGTGTGTGTTCATGATATTTAGAGATTGAACCCAGTGCATTCACACTGCATTATATCCCCAGCGCTTTTCAAATCTTGAGACAGGGTTTCACTAAGTGGCTAAGTTGCCCAAGTTGAGCTTAAACTTGTGGTCCTCCTGCCTCAGCCTTCCAGAGTTCTAGGGTTACAGGCATGCGCCAACCATGCCTGGCTTTGTATATATTTATGGCAATGATTTTGGTTTTAGAATTCAGATTAGACCTCAGATTCAATAGGGGTTAAGGCCACTTAGGAAAGGTATAGAAATGTATAGATAAGAAAATGGAATCTTTTAAAGGAAGAGTTTGCTTCCTGTGTGCCTTCCCTTGGTAATAAAGCTCTGTTTTCCAAGCAAAGGCACTGCAACTATATTCATTATCACTAGTCTTCAAAGAGTCCCCTCCCCCGCCTTTTTTAAACAGCTCTGTGATTTTCTCCAACTGAAAAATTAGGAAATGATGCCACAGCTTGAGGTGTGTCTGCAAGTTCTGCCCCAAGGACCTCAAGGGCACCACATTGTGCATTAGTAGTTTCATAAGTAGTGACAATTAAGGATTTGTTTACTGTGTGATGGAGCCCGAGGGAATCCCAGTTCTCACAGTATTTCTGTTTTGGTGGAGAAAAAAATTATATTTCTTAAATTTTGTAAGTCACTGGCCTAGCTTGACAAATTGGATTTTCTATAGTTTCCTTATAATGCTGGTTAAATGAGACATTAGTACGAGTATTTTATCTTTCCATTCCATATTATTAATTTCTTTTAGGTATTACACCTGTATTTTACGCCCTACACCAGGAGTCATCCTAATTGACTTTTTGTTCCACTTTATGTATTCAGTAAATATTATTGAATTTTCAGTTATTTCTGGGTGTTCTAAGTACTGGGGATACAGTATTTGGTGGGACAAGACCCTACCCTTGTGTTGCTTGCATTCCAGTGGGCACTTAGCTTGGCAGTAGAAAAAGAAACCGCAGAATGGTAAATGGTATTAAGCAAATAAAGCAGTGGACGTGACAGGAACTGGGTGTTGGTACCTTCTGTTGGCGCTCTGAGGAAAGCTGGAGGAGATGCTAGTGGAACTGAGACCTGAGCGTCCTAAAGAGCCAGGCAAGCAGAGATAAAAGTGGGGACCACAGAGTAAATTGAAGATATTAAGATTTAAACAGACTTCACACCTTGGGCGGGGGCGGGGTGGGTAGCTTTCTAAGCTTTGAGTTTAATAGTAGTAATCACAAAGGAAAAGCTTGTCTGATTTGACAAGGAAAACATATTGACTTTTGAATTTGTATAAAGAGTAATAATAAATGGCACATGACACTGAAAGAAATATTTGAGCATATAAAAGGTGCACAGATTAAGATAAGTACTCTGCAAAAAGTTGACATAGAGTAGTAACAAAAAAATAGACAGAAAATGGCAAAGAAGCACAAGAAGGCAGTTCTCGGAGAAAACGGCAGTGTTTAAACATCACCAGGAATGAGAAATACAAATGAACAAGGAATCATTTTTAAAAATCTGTTACTTTAATGTAACTTTTCCTAAATCCCATACTAGTGAGAGTACAGTGCATCAAAACACCACACATTATTTCTGGAGATATTAGGTAGCAAACAGATGTCCGACATTAAGGAAATGTTGACTCAATCGGGATGTGTGCACTTAGTGGCATGTTGTACCCACAAAGAACAGCTGTAACAGCTGCACAACATCAGGAGATGCTTTTGATATAATGGAAAATGACACCAGCTGCAAGATTGACCATATACTCAGAGTTTTTTTTTTTTAGATGTGTGTGGAAGAAACAATCATGGGTAGCCACCAAAACGTTACAACAGTTCGTTAGAGTTGTGGCATAAATTTTTAAGTCTTAACCTAAATACTTCCTTAAAATCTAAATGGTAATAGTAAAGAATCAACTCAATAGTCATCTCTTCACCCAAAAGAGCTTTGAAGGTACAATAGTGTGGGAGAGCCAAGACCCACAAGGCCTCGTCTCAGGAAATCTTCCCGAAGTCACAGTGAATGATGGAGAGGGAGTTCTCAGAGTCCTTACGGTAAGCAATTCTTGTGTTTGTTTAGATTAATGACATAATGACAGATTTTTGCTTTTTTTTAATATCTAGAAGTGTTCTTAAGTTTACTTTTATACATTCCCAGGATCCCAGGCAGTATCAAATGATTCTCACATGTTTTAGCATATAGAGTAGAAAATGTGGCTGAGCTACCATTGTGAAGATGAGAAGCTGAAATGTTTTATATGATTCTGTGAATTAGTGACTATAGTTTTAAAATTGATTGATGCCGTGTGTGTGTGTGTGTGTGTGTGTGTGTGTGTGTGTGCGCGCACACACGCGCGCGGGGGGGGGGTGTTGTATTATTGGGGATTAAACTAAGGACCTTTGCCCTGGGCTACATTCCCAACCCTTTGTAAAATTTCTTGAGACCAAGTTTTGCTAAATTGCCCTAGCTAGGCTCAAACTTAGGATTCTCCAGCATCAGCCTCAAAAAATGCTGGGATTAGAGGTATGTGTCACACTATCTGTTTAGATTGGAACATCTACTTTTTTTTTTTGAGACAGAGTCTCACTATGTAGTTCAGACTGGCCTTGAACTTACTATGTAACCCAGGCTGGCCTCAAACTCACAATGATCCTCCTGTATTAGCCTCTGCTAGGATTACAGTATGAACCACCATACCTGTCCCTCTTAGCCATTTTCAAGTCAGCAGAACGCTTGTTTAATAGTATTCACAATATTCACTATCTCACTTTGATAGTAAAACATCAATTAAAACAGTGTAGGTTAAAAAAATTGAGCCAGCTGCACCTGTACACCTGTAGTCCCAGCTACTTGGGAGCTGAGGCAAGAGGATCCCTTCAGCTCAGGAGTTTGAGACCAGCTCGAGCAACATGGGGGGACTCTGACATAAATGAATGAATGAATGATGAGTGAATAAGTGAATGGAAAATGAGATTGAGTATTTTTTTCACTTATATTGCTGAAGCATCTCTGGCATTTCTGACTCATTTTTAATTCATTCAGATTTGCTTCAAATTTAAAACAAATCCAATTCTGACAGGTACATTTCTCAAATGTAGGATAATAAAGAAGTTGTAGGCAGACATTAGTAAATAAGTAGTGCATATGGTGGTGTCATGGGCACCCTCTCATTTTCCTCGGTACTTTGAGATAGTGGTTAGGAATGCACTTTACATTTAAAGTCAGTGACTTCTTTGAATTTTAAGCCTATTCCCATGAATTGCTTCCTGAGTTTGAAACAAGTATGTGATATGTACGACTTATTCTGAAAGTGTTCACAGCACGCCCTACTGTGAGGCAGGCACAGTGGCAGACCATATGGGTCCATTACATACAGGTCTACAATGCGAAGAAGAAAGACTTTAAACAGACCCCCAAATTCATATGTAATTACACACATAGCCTTGTAGGCCGTGTTTAGAATTTCATACATGTTCTATGTTTAGGATTTCATCCTTTAATATGAAAAGTTCTTTATTTAAGATAGGAAGTTTTATGGAAATTTTAGGGTTTTTTTTTATTATTTTCAAGACAGATGCCTTGAATACTATATCTTGCTTCCTTAACTACTTATGAAACTTAAAAATATTCAGACTATGTCAAAAAGCTTGTTATGCTAAAGAAAATAAGTTTACTGTTGAGTTGAGGACTAGGCTCAAATATAAAAACTCAAATGACCTGCTTTGGGGGTAAAAATAATTGTAGAGCTTAAATATTCAAGAAATCAACATGAGAGGGACAGGTAACTTAATAGCCTATTATAAGAACCCTTAATAGCCTGTTCCAAGAACCATGTGCAAATGTGAAAAGCCATCCTGTGACCTTTGAAAGAAAAGTTAGTGAAAAGTTTGAGTTCTAAACAAGCCTAATGGGCCAAGAGTTGTGAAACACGCCTGTAATCCCAACTTTCAAGGCTGAGGCAGGAGCACTGTGTAAGTTGGAGGCCAGCATGGGCTATGTAGTGAGACCATGTCTTTAAAAAAAAAAACAAAAACTAAACAAGCCTAAATAATATGCTGTATAGCAAAGAAAAGGGAAGAGAAAGTTGGCAATGGTGGCACATGCCTATAATCCCAAGGAGCCTCCCAAGTTTAAGGTCTTATAAGTTCAAGGCCAGCCTGGACAATTAAGCAATCTAGCAACACCTTGTCTCAAAAATTTAAAAAACCAAGAAAGAGGCGGCTAGGGATAGTAACTCACAAAGTAGAGAGTATACAACATTTTAGAGAACTATAAGATTGGAATTTGTAGCATTCACATATAGTAATATTTTTAACAGTAATCATATTTCAAATTAAATGACATGTTACCACAATGACCTCAGAATACTCTCTCATGGCCGTAAAACATTGTTTTGAATGGTACAAGTCTGCTGAAAAGATCTGTTTTTAAAAAAAGAAGACTAGCCAAGCAGTATCCCTTTTGATAGATGAATATGCAGAGGAAAGAGCATAAACTTGCTGAAGTAAAACTGTGAATGTCTGATCCAACCCCCAGCAGCCAGCAAAAGGTTCTGTTTGAGTGCGGGTGTTGGCTAACTCATGAAGTGAAGAGAGGCAACTATAATAATAAGAACTCTTCTAATCTGAAGAGGCAGAAAGGATAGTGAATGTTGGCACAGTAGGCTCTGGGAATTTGAAACCTCTTCAATAATCGGTACAGTTCCATCTGAAGTGTTTGGGACACACTGTTGATTTTGAGGAGCTTTTCTCTGCATGGTCACTTAATTTTAAGATGTGCTGAGATCTCTTTGAATGCAAGAATTTTTATTCTCCAAATCATTCAAAAGGGTAATATTTTTAATTTTAATAATTTTTTAAATGATAGGGTCCTGATGTAAAATAAATTAGTTTTTATACTGTTATGGTAACAAGTAACAAGAACACATGATTATACATAAGTTGGAATTCTGGGCACCTGTGGACTATTGATCTCTAATACTGTAACTAGGTAAGACAAATGGACGAATACTGTACATCATCCATATCACTTTAGATCTCTGCTGCACCAGCCTCTTACATGGATTTATCTGCTGCGGTGGAAACATACTAGGACTTCTGTCAGGTTGGGTTTGGGATATAAGTTTCCTTTTAGTAATGGGACACTGAACACTTCTGTTCTTGTTGCTTTCAGGCGGGGGAGGGCGTGCTGCTTCACGAATTCATGGAAGGTGTGGAGGGAGTTGCAGGTGGTTTTATTTACACTGTTCAGGGTAAGTTGACTGAAAAGCGTATTGAATCTCACACACCTAATCTTAATACCCTGACAGAAAAGGTGATCTCTTGTAATTAAAGGAACAACCTTATTGAAGTAGAAGTCATATACCACATAATTCACCCTTTTAATGTGTTCAGTTCTGCGGATTTTGATATATTCATATAGAGTTCCACAGCCATTTTCTCTAATTCAGCAATATTTCCATCGGCCCCAAAAGCAGCCGTATCCCCATTAGCTGTCATTCCACATTTCTTTTTTTGTTTTGTTTTGTTTTTGTTTTTCTCTGGTACCGGGAACCGGATTCACAACCTTGCGCTTGCCAGGCAGGCGCTTTTGCCGCTGAGCTAAATCCCCAGCCCTGTCATTCCACATTTCTCCTCATCTGATTCTGGTCTTAAGTTTGCAGCAGCCTTTTTCTCCAGTTCTCAACTTCACTTTACAGAAGGCGATGCTCTCTTACGTAACCTTCACTCTCGGCCTGAGCGGCTGGTTGAACATATGAGGACTCTCCATGAGGAAGATGCCTTACTGAAGGAGGAAAGCAGAGTCTATGGGGACATTGTCTTTGTGGATGTTGTCAATACTTACCGAAATGTTCCTGCGAAACTACTGAACTTCTATAGATGGTGGGTTGTGAGAACATTGGGTAGCTAGGTCTGGTATTGTTTTTTTGAAGAAGAAACAATGTTAATATTGAGCCACTGAGGTTTCAAAACACAACAACCCCAAACTGCTGTGTGCCTGGAATGTGACCTATGGGATCCTGGCTCCTTGTGAAGACAACTTCTACATTGCTGCCACTCCCTTATTTGATTGAGCAGATCCACAGTATGAAGTATATGAACTGGTCAGGAACAGACAGGGAGAAAGTAATTCACTTGGAGTCATTCCTCCTTGCCAGGTTGTCTCAAGCTACCATCAGATCAAAGTCAGGGAGTTTGGAAATGGTCCCTTTTCAGCTCTGTTCATACCCATTCACCCAGACTCCCCAACTGTAGTTTCCACCACTAGTTCTGTTCAGCTGAGTATCCACTGATTTTCCATTCTGTATTCTACCACTTTAAGAACTTGCCTTGGGCCAAGCACAGTGTCGTGTGCCAGTTGTCCCACCTTCTCATGAGGCTGAGACGGGAGGATCACTTGAGCCAGGAGTCTGAGGACAGCCTGAGTAAATTTGTCTCTTAAAAAAAGAACAAGAGCAACAAAAACTACTTGCCTGGATTCTAAGCTGGCTCAGTGAAATTCAACAAGCTTTAGAATCTATTGTATTTATAACTTCCAGAGCTTCTAGTGTTTCTTGGATCTTAGTTGTAATCACTACCTTTATAATAATAACTATGCAGTCACTTATTTTATTATAGTAGTTACTCTAACATCCTGAAATTTGCTATAAAGCTCTTTGATACTGTCTACCTTGACTGCAGGACCAGACCATTCAGACTGTCTCATATAACCTGAACCTATAAGGGTTTAGGCTTTACCTCACAGCTTTACCTTTGCTTTTCCAGAACTTTCTCTATGGTCTCCTGTTTGTTGGTGGTCTTGTCCTTTTTTTCTTTTCTCTGATGGGAAGTTCACAAGCACTTTATGGATATGGCTTCCTGGTCCTGAGGGTAGATGGTCTGGTTAGTTAATGGAAGATAATGTTTCCTAGCTGGGGCAAATTGACATAATTTTGGAGTCATCCTGTGTGTAGAGGGCACATGAATGTGTCTAGGATACCAGAACCAAGTGTAAATAGCTGTAGAAAAGGAACCTTCTTTTTTTTTTTTTTTTTTTCTTTTTGGTACTGGGGGTCAAACTCAGGACCTTGAGCTTGCTAGGCAGGCGCTTATGCCACTGAGCTATATCCCTGGCCCAGAGGAACCTTCTTTTAACTCAAGGTCACTGATGGGAGTTCTGAGTGTGACCAAGACAGAGTGGTGAGGAGGTCAGGGTGAGGACGAAAGGAGAAGTGAGAACAGGGGTGTTCTAGGACTTCCTATAGGGAACTACTTCCCAGGTGTGGAAGTTGTGCATGATGTACCTTCAGTTTCAGTTAAGCTTTCTCTTCTTCTCCTTACCCATGTCCGAGATCTTAGTCCTTCAGTCTCTGCTACTGCTGCCACTTGCAGGCCGTCACCTTTTCTGCAGGGCCTTCCAGTGGGACTGTGCTCTGGGACCAGCCTTCCCATAGCCCGCGCCACCCTCGCACTCCCACGTGGCACCTTTTCAGGCTACTTTGTGCCCATGGTGCTGGAGAGTGAGCCCAGGGCCTCTGCGTGCCAGACGTGTGCTCTGACCCTAAGCAGCGCTCCAGTCCTCCTCTCCATGTTGTAAATGAAACATCTTTATTCAGCTGAGTCACCAGTGACCTAAAGGTCCTTTGTCACAAATGTTTGTTTATAATTAGGTGCTATTAGAAATAAACTTCAGAAGCACAGGAATATTCTATGTGATATAGAACTATTCTTCTTAAAATTCACCATTCTTTGACCTAATGAAATTTTTTCTAGATTTCATGTATTAAGATTTGTCAAATGACTAGTTCCTTAACAAGATTCTGCTTTTTTTTTTTTTTAATCAGTACTGGGAATCAAATTCAGGACCTCGCACTTGCCAGGCTGGTGCTGTGCCTCTGAGCTATATATCCCTGGCCCTAACTTATGCATTTTTTTTTTTTTGATTTTGGTTTTTCTCTGGTACCAGGAACCGAACTCACAACCTTGCGCTTGCCAGGCAGGCGCTTTGCCGCTGAGCTAAATCCCCAGCCCCCAACTTATGCATTTTTAAACAGACTTGTACAAAAACTGATGGTATGAAATGAATGAGTAAGTTCTCTTGTTGCCTTTTAGATAGTGTTTGATGTCTGGATAAGTCAGGTCATTGTTCTGTTCCTTCCATATAATCATTTGTAATAGTTTAATTGCCAAGGGGTGTTGGGGATTTAGCTCAGCAGCACAGCGCCTTCCTGGCAAGCGTGAGGTCGTGAGTTTGATTCCCGGTACCGGAAAAACAA
>NW_004955492.1:8793828-8795036 GCF_000276665.1 Chinchilla lanigera | reverse complement strand
AAAAAAAAAAAAAAAAAAAAAAAACTCAAATTGCCAAGGGGAAAATGGTTTGGTGTCATAAATCAGTTTTTTCAAACCATAACCTTGAGTGTAACCATAGTCTTGAGTGTAATATAAATAGCAGCATAAAGTGCATATTGTGTAACAGAGTTCTGTATAGGAGACATAGATATGACACACAAGGCAAGGTTCAAGTCGTTAACAGATCTGGCAGCCTGACCTGAATAATGCCTAACAAACCTCTGTTCATATATATGTTTTAGTCAAGCCAGATTTTTGCCATTGTGTTCTTTTTCCTTTAGCTTCTAAACTCAGCTTGGGTGGGCTGGGGCTATGGCTCAGTGGTAGAACACTAGCCTAGCGTCCACAAGATCCTGGGTTCTGTCCCCACACCAAAAAATAAAAAGTCAACCTGATGCTTCTCTGTGTCATGCCGCTTAGTAAATACCACGCAAAGGCCATAGCTGATAGCAGGGTCGAGTGAGAGCAGACACTCTCCGGGTTGGAGGAGCAAGACCCGGAAAACTGTGTAGGAAGGGCAGATGCAGCTCTGGGTTCCAGTGTTAGTGATGCCGCCACCTTGTGGTTTCCCATCAAGTCCCATGACCTACCTGTCTGTCTCCTGCCTGCAGGACTGTGGAAACAATCAGCTTCAGTTTGTTGCTAAAGACAGATGACAACTGTTACATAGACTTAGAAGCTATCTTTAATAGAATTACCCAGAAGAATCTGGATGGGCCTAACTTTTGGTGGGGAAAGTAAGTAAAACATGGGTAACCATTAGCATTCATGTACCTGATCACACGTAATTAATTTAGAATCAAATGTTCAAGTCATCTTTCCATGAGAAAGCAGTTGAGATAAGAAATTTCCTATTAGACTCCTGGTCTTAGTATTACTCTACAACAAGAAAGGAACTTCTATTAATGGAAAATCTCAGGCTGATGTAATAGAAAAAAGATGTGACGTTTACCTTCATGCTGTGGAAATAAGTGGTGCTGAGAAGCTGCTATCTTTTATGTTAGAATAAGTGTGTGACAGGCTCTGTGGCCATTTTCTTTTCTTTTTGGGGGGCGGGGGGTGGCAGCAGGCGGGTACCAGGAATGTGAACTTGTACCCCTGAGCTGTATCCCTGGCCCCTCTGCAGCCATTTTCTGTGCTGCTTCAGGAGCACTGCTGAGTTAGTTAGTGATTTAATGGGTGTGTCT
>NW_004955492.1:8791143-8792172 GCF_000276665.1 Chinchilla lanigera | reverse complement strand
CAATGGCAGGAGCAAGAGTTGCCCGTTGTATGGCATGTATTCCCAGGGGTTGTTCAAAGTTTCAGTGATTCACACACATCCATGGGTGGGGAACTGCAGTCAGTGCATGGTGGGCCAGTTGTGTCACTGTTTCTCTGTGTCATGATAGATCTCAATTGAGCGGCAGCGGCCGGCCTAAGGGCTGGCGCACAACAGCGCTCGCCGCCTCATGGCTCCCCATGTGCTGGGGGCCCACCCTCCGGGAGCCACCAGGCAGGAAGCTAGCCAGCCGGAAGACTGGCGTTCCCCACCCGCGGCTCCCTGTGCGCTGGAAGCCCACCTTCCGGGGAACGACGAGGCCGGGAGTGAGTTGCCGGTCTGATTTTTTTGTGTGTTTTTGAGACAGTGTCTCACTATGCAGTTCAGGCTGGCCTTGAGTTCACTTTGTAGCCCAGGCTGGTCTCAAACTTGCAGCGATCTTCCTGCCTCAGCTCCCAAGTGCTGGGATTACAGGCATGTGCCACCATGCCCAGCGCCATTCAGAAATTTTTGAGAGAACTTGATAGACTAGTCTTCTATATAAAATATTTCCAAGTAGATGGTAATTCCTTTCCATAAAGGAATGTTTTCTTCCTGCTGTCCTGCTCTATGAGCTTATTCCTTTGTAGTGATGACAAAGGAATCCAGTCTCCCAGTGGCAGGATGCATGTTACACCAACACAAAGAAGTTACATTTTTGAAAATCTCAGTTTCAGACTGAACTAGGCAGTGGATCGAACTGACAAACGGCAAAAGTTGAAGTACCCCAGCCCGGCCTACCCTGCCTTTGCATACGGGTCAGGCTATGTGATTTCCAGGGACATTGTCAGCTGGCTGGCAAGCAACTTGGGGCAGTTAAAGACCTACCAGGTAGGAGGAATTTCTTACCTATGTGACTCATCAGCCTACTGTCCCTGGAGCAGAGCCAACCTGCTGTGGGCCAAAGCATGCAGTTCTTCCTGTATAAGAATCACCCCTCAGAGGTTGTGGACATTACTTCTGCTATCCCTC
>NW_004955492.1:8788978-8790563 GCF_000276665.1 Chinchilla lanigera | reverse complement strand
TTCTCTGCTGATTCTGATTACAGTGTCAGTGAGCAGCTCTGCGTTAGTGGGACCCACTGTCTGGCTGGTTCACTGTTAGCACTGGGAGTTTACAGCATGTGAAGAGGGAGGGCTGTCTGCCTGCTGCATTGTCTTCTCCCACCTTGCCGTGGGGTCCTTTTGTCAGTGGCAATGACTCTTACTGGTGTATCTGGCTTAATCCGCCTTTGCCTTTTCCTACTAGATCAACAGCAAAACCAAGTGGAAAGACTGTTTATTGGGAAATGAGTGCAATATCTTTACAAGTATCATTTAAACTTTTGCATTTAAACTTTGGGTCACGGGCAGGGTGAAGATGTAAGCATGGGCATTTGGATGGCAGCCATAGGACCCAGGAGATACCAGGTAAGCCAGCCTGAGGGAGCTGGCCTTGGGGCTCTAGGGAGTTGGGGAGGGAGGTTGCTGATGTGGGCAGAAGGAACAAAGGTCTGCCCTCACAGCAGTGCTTTGATTTTATTTACAGCGGCCCACCTGTTATTTCTCATACCATATTTTTATGAGCCTAAACCAACAGAAAATGCTGGCATAGAAGTTCCCTGGCCCACAAATACTGGGGTTTTTGTAGAGTTGTTCAGAAGTTCTTTGCAGCTTTAAAGGTTAGGCTCCACTGACCTGAGTTCCTGGCAGTGTGAAGACCCCGTGTCTGTCCTGACTGACGCCACATTTCATCCAGGATTTTACTTCTGAGACAGCATTTAAAACACACTGCTGAGCCAGAAAGAGAAAGGAGTCTACAAAGACTAATCTAGTAGGAGCCCTGGGAGAAAAAAGCAGGCTTTTGCCTCAGATATTTGTGTTGCATTATGGATTTCTGCAACTTCCACTTTGGTTATAAAAGGTGCAAGAGATGGAAAGAATGCAGTGCCCACCACTTGGGAGCAGAGCTGTGGCACCAGAGCAGCTCACCCTCTGCTTGGGTGAGCAAGAGTGTTCACCCTCCTCTGTCTGGGCTGATTTGATAGTCCTGTTCTTGTCACACTCTGATTTACTTAAATGTTGCATATGAGACTTATTTTTTGTATTTGATCATTCTCATATGTGTGGTCTTTGCAGGTCTGTGTGTAGTGTGTTGTTTCCACAGACTTGTTTGGTATTGAGAAATACTTTTTTAAATTTTGAAATAATCATCTTTGGAAACTGAGGCCTGTCTTTAAAATGCGGCCCTCCAGGGAGGCTTTGCACTTTTGTCTGCTCTGTACTGTGCCATCCAGAGCACTTCATGTTTCTGCTTGGGGCTTCAGGGGATCCAGTGTGCACTGCAGTTCCAGGTGCTCGGGGAGACTCCTCTCCACCCGCCTTGGGCAAGATTCAGACAAGGGCCTTCTGAACCTTTCAGTCTCTTACATATCCCTGGAGAGTGTGGCCCAGGGGTCTGCCTCTGCCTCTCTGCCAGCACTATCAGTCTCCTGTCTGAGGCATGCTTGTGTGTGTGTGTGTGTGTATGAGTGTATGAGTGTGGTACTAGGGTTGCATCTAGGATCTTTGCACTGAGCTACATCCCCAGCCCTTCTCATATAGTTTTGAGATAGGGTCTTGCTAAATTCCC
>NW_004955492.1:8767186-8788346 GCF_000276665.1 Chinchilla lanigera | reverse complement strand
TTTTTGGTTAAAACTTGGCCAGGTTAAGAAATTTTGAGTAGTGACTCAAAGCTACAATTTGAACCTGGATTACAGTGTAGCTCTGCACAGCTAAATTAGCACATCTGCAGGCCAAAAAGAACTCAGAAAAATGCTGTGTGCCCACTTGGATGAGCAGTGGTCACTGATACCAAAGTTCAGGGTTCCTGGAAATAACGTTAGGTTTTGTGGGTCTCTGAATGAAGTGGGCAACTTGACTTTGAAAAGGACACAGTATAACTCTCAGTTAGACCTTAGTTTTAAGAATACGCATTTATATATTAGGCTAATATCCAAGTTTTGTGCCATTTAACAAATCCTGCAGGTCACGGGTCAGTACTCTTATTAAACACTAATCTTTGTGGATGTGAATAAAAGTGAATACCCAGGGTTTTTGTGCCATAGGGAAGGCTATTTGTAAATCGCTGACACTTTGACAGAATTAATGTTGCTTTCCTTCTATCATTGCTTAATGTTTACCTAGTAAAGTAAATATGAATCAGAGCCGATCATCTTTTATGGAAGATGTGCTCCATTTAGGTATAACTGTAGGAAGGAGCATGCGATTAATTCTTTAAGTACTCTAAAAAATAGTGCAACAGAGCAAATAGCACACATGTTATACACAGTAAAGGATATGTCTCCCTGAGTTTAAGGGACATTTCACAAAAACCAAATCATTTTATAGTAAACTTTTAAAATAGTACCAGTAGAGAATTCCATTTGAAATAGTCTTATGATAGACATTAACTATATTCAGATTTTATTAGATTACCTAGTTTCTATTTAATATTTAAATCTTCACATGATGAGATGCAGTGATGAGGTGTAAAAATAAATATGATGATCAGAAAAATCATTAGTAAAGCCTTTACTGTTACTATATACAAGTCCAGAAATGGTCTCCTCCCAACAAATTGCATCCCTTCCCTTGTAGTAATTAGGGCAACTTTAAAACTTCAATTTTTTTTTACAGAACTGTTCCAATAAATCATTTTCCAGTGAACCCTAGTCATGATAAGTAGTCTAGTCTCAAATTTTATTAGTTGCTTGTTACCATCACACTAAGAGACCATTTCCATTCTTCCTAGAATAAAACTGTAATGACTGCAGATCATTTTCTAGTTCGTTTCTCTGCCAGGCATCTAAAAGTAGAACAAAGGTAGAGGCAGCTGATTAAGATAGATCAGACACAGCATGTCACACATGCTGGCCCCCGCAGCAGGTCACTCTTCGAGTTGAACAAATGTACGCCTTCCAGTTAGAATCAGGCAGCATTAGACAGAGATGGTCACTAGCACGTCTTGCTGTGGGAGGCTAAGCTTGGCTTTGCGTTTTGGGGGCCTCTTACTTCGGGACTTGCATAGGACAGTCTAAGTTCTGACACAGGAACTTTAGGAGACCTGAGAGCAGCTCCTTCACTTCTTGAACTCTCATGGAATCTGTCAGAGAAAACCAAAACGCGTCAGCTCTGCCTGACAGCTACCTGAAAACCGGCTCACACGAGATCAGTGTTCTGTTCTTCCTGATCAGTTTACCCAAGAAAACAAGTAGGGGAAGGCTGGACTTTTTCTGCCACTGTCTTGAGTCATTTGGGAAACTGGGAAATGGAGCCAGTTTGTGACCCAAGTGCCCTTGACATCGAGTTTTCCTACTGTTACAGTGGCGTTTAGTGTTTCTCCCTTAATCTGAATTAACCAGAAATACTGTCAGCACAGAAGGATAGATGGCAGTGCAGTCATTAGATTTTCTTTCTAAGCCTTTGTGACAACTTCGTGAATTATGGGAAGAACCTGGGGTGGGGCCTCAGGTGAGGATGCCCCCAGCCCCCTGGCCTTAGTTTCCTCCTCCGTACGAGAAAGTTGTACACTTAAATGATCGACAGGAGTCACCCCAGCACCACCATCCTGTGACTGTTACAGTGCGTTACACACAAGTGACCACCAGGCATGGGAATGTCAGTTAAATGAGCAAATGCTTTGGTCTGTTCACCACACACTGTGAACTTCTTTCCAAAGACAGGATGTGGTAAATAGTGAGTATTTTGATTATGAAAATTAGTTTCTTTGAAGCTTTAGCTGGAAGTAAAGCAATAGTGTAGTGTTTCCCCACGAATAAGATGTAGTCAAATATTTTTCTATCAAAAATCTTTTTTGTAAAAGCTGTGTGTTTTTATGCAACTTGTGATAGTAAATGTTGTGTTTATTTTAGAATAATAACTGGACTTTTCTTGTTTTTGTATTGGAGGCAGTTTATGTTATGTTTATCTTGTTTATGTTATGTTTATCTTGTTTATGTTATGTACTGTGTTTATAATTTTAGTTACAATGTGCTCTTTTGTGTTTGAATGTGATAATCCAGTCCCTTCAAGCATTGAGGTGGACTCCCTTTCACTGTTTGGTGGGTGGTTAGTGAGGGGCTACTGCCTGCCCTCAAGTGGGAAAACGGTGGCTTCTAAGCCATATGAGAGAGAAATCTGAAACAATTCTAATAAGAAATCTGCCTCTGTGCACTGAGTCTGTAAAGTGGCAGTTTTATGTATATAATGTCAGTTCTTATGTGGTGGTAGATATTTCCATGCCAGGTCTCCTAGACAACCTCTGTCCAGCGTGGCAACCACATGTGGCTACTGAGCATATGAAATGTGGCTGCTGTGACTAAGGATCTGATGTTTTAATTTCATGAACTGAAGTTAACATAGCCCATGCCCTTCCTTCTCCTTTGCGATGCGAGCTGGTGCCCTGCAGCGTTGAGCCGGAGTTATTCACCCTTCCCCCACTCATGAACATTGAGATTGCTTTAAGTGCTACAAGGTAGAAGCCCTGGTCAGAGCATCTGTGACTTTATAAAAACAATACACTGAGTTTTAGAATCCCAACCAGTAATCTGAAGGGCAAAAATATGGCAGTGCAGTATTTGACTTTTCTTGTTCAAAGATATTTATATTTGTTAGTGTTTAAGTATTTATATGTGGCACAAAAATTAAGAACACTTAATCTGCTAAATTTATAGGACACGGAACTCAGATTCTGAATAGTTTAAAGCTGTAATTATCACATCTAATTTCTAATGTCTGTTGGCTCCATCCCAAGATTAATAACAAGAACATGTGAACATAGCAGGTGTCCCCTGAAGTGAAATTGACTTTCCAAATGCCTGGGGCTACACCTGCGCTCTGCCTTCCCAGAAAGCCTGAAAAGGAAAGCTGAAGCCAGGCCTGCCTTAGTGATAACATTCCCGCACACCGATTGGATAGATCTGAGGAGCAAAATGCAGAGACATCCCAAGTCAGTAACACTGAGAAGTTCCGGCCCTCTTTCACTAGTCTGTCTTCAAACCCGCTTTACCGACAGTATTTAAGTCTGAAAACAGAATAATGAAGGGGAAGCACTACTGATGTGAATTCATCATTTTACAGTGGTAGCAAAATTGTGTATCACAGGAATAGAAATGGGATTGCTAGTAAATAAGAATGGAGAACTAGTAGTAGATTAACACTAAATGAACAGTTTTCAATCAGAAAAGGACTTCTTTGAGCACAGCCCAGGCCTTCTATAAGCAGTACCACACTAAGCTTGTTTGATCTGTTGGTCACTGATTTAAAAATCAGTGTGAATTTATGGCACTGAGGAGCAAACGGAAATGTAGTTGATTGGAGTCATTCAGACGGATTCACACTTCATTACTTCTTCAAGCCCTTGTTGCTCTAAATTTACCCTGGTTGTATTTTAGCAGTTAGCTCTGAGTTACGTTACTCTTGAGAATGCACAGTATCACTATAAAACTATAAAACAGACCATAATTTAATTTTTTTGAGTGAAAGTTCAAAGTTCTGTTGATCTAACTTGTTGCCACAAATGTAGTTATTTTAGGAATAAAACTAATTCAGTTCCGGTAATACATTATTTAAAAAGTTCTAAAGTAGTTTTTTCAAAGAAAACTATTTCAGTGCATCTGTTAACAGAGCGTCTGAGAATGTTTTTGTTGGGCTCTGACAGGTGAGCAGAATGGGAGCAGAATGTAGGAGGAATCCTCAATTTCCCGGCAGCTCATCACTAGAATCTGGCTCCCCTTTTATGAAGGGAGGTAAGAGACCCAAAACTGAGAGCAACAGAGAAGCTCTCAGAACAGTCATCTGAGAACAAGATGTGGGGCTGAATTCCTTTGAGAGGGAGCCATTCAAGCCGTGAGACCTCTAGTTTACAATAGGGGGGCCGGGGATGTAGCTCAGCGGCACAGCACCTGCCTGGTAAGTGCAAAATCCTGAGTTTGATTCTGGGTACCAAAATAAATAAATAAAATAAGATCACACGCCTATCATCCCAGCATCTGGGAAGCTGAAACAGGAGGACTACAATTTTGAGGCCAGTCTTCAACACAAAAGACACTGTCTTTTTTTAAAAATGTCAGGCCTGGTGGCGCACGCTGTAATCCCAGCACTCCAGAGGTTGAGGCAGGAGGATCTCTGTGAGTTCGAGACCAGCCTGGGCACAAAGTGAGCTCAAGGCCAGCCTGAACTGCATACCGAGACTCTGTCTCAAAAAGACAGGAAAAAAAAAAAAAAAATTGGGGGTCTTCCAATTTTAAAGAAATTCTTTTTGACAAAGTTATGGGAGACGGGGACTTTTTGAGGATAGGAAAATGTTAGTTGCTTAACTGATCATATTTTAGAACATGAAGGACTAATTAATGGAAACTTGGAGCCAGGCGTGGTGGCATACACCTGTAATCTCAGCACTTGGGAGGCTGAGGCAGGAGAATCATTGCAAGTTCTAGACCAGCCTGGGCTACAAAGTGAACTCAAGGCCAGCCTGAACTATGCAGTGAGTCCCTGTCTCAAAAAAAAAAAAAAAAAGAAACCTAAGTTCTGATGTCTATACTTGTAGATATGAACTGAGTGTATTAATTCCATTACCCAGTTCCTGAGCTAATGACCCACACACATAAGACAGGCAACACAGATTCATTCCTACCTGGCAGTTGTTTCTCCATGACTTTTCTGTTCAAGTTGATCTGGACATTTTATTCTTAGTGCTTTAAGGAAAAAAGGAAAAAGACTAATTGATATCTATTATAGTAAGGACTTAAAAGCATGCATGCAGTGCTGGGGGGGTAGCTCAGTCATAAATACAATATGTGAGTTCACAGGAATTGATTGCCAAATGACACAGCTGTTCAGTACTGTCTGACTCAACCCTAATAAGCCAATCTTAATGATGTTAAAATTTTACTAATATTTACACAAACTACTCATCATAACAAAAACAGCCAGACTGATATGCTTTCTTTTTCTTTTTCCCTCAATACTTTTTTCCCCTGACAGTTTAGCTAGATGTTTTGTGTTTTCTTTGGGGTATCAGGAATCTAACTCAGGACCTTGCACTTGCCTGGCTGGCGCTGTGCCACTGAGCTATATCCCCAGCTAGCTAGGGTTTCAAATGAAAGAAAAGTCACAAATTTCCAAATCACTGTGCAGTTCACTACTCAAATACTTTGCATGTTTATAACACTATTAAATGAGTTTAAATCATGGTAGTTCCAGAAATCTTCAACATAGTAATTTAGATATGTCTGAGAATTCGTTTCTTTAAACACAAGGCATTTAAGTACTTCCTTGGGAGAACACACTTAATCCCCATCAAGCTGTCATCATCTGTTTGAGCACCTAAGGATGCGAATACAAATAAGCTGTGTGTGGTTTGGGGTTCTTACCTAGCAGCTGATTTTTGAGAATACACGGTTGTATTTTGAGTTCCCCATCTTCAGGTGCTCCGTATTCTGTTTTAAAAATAAAAAAGGATGAATGATAAACACCTCTAACAAAAAATGTATAGAGGCCAGAGTCAACAGAGGCGTGTTCCTCCCCAGGATAAACCTGCTGACAACTGGTGTGCTGACCAGGGGTTCACTTCTTTTTACCCAGTTCTGTGGCCTTTAGAGATGGGCAGCAAGCCCTCCTCCCACAAGTCAGTCCTCCCTTGTCAGTGGGTTACATTATGTTCCTCGGGGACTGAGAGTCCAGATTCAAACCAGCAAGATCAACGTACCTTCAGACACTCCAACATTTACTTAGTTTCAGCTCGTGCTAGTGCACACCTGTAATCCTAGCACTCAGGAGGCTGAGGCAGGAGGATCACTGGGAGTTCAATCCAGCCTAAGCTACATAGTGAATTCAAGGCCAGTCTGAACCATGTCTCAAAACAAAGAAAACCCAAAACAAGAATAGCAGTAATTCCCTTTCAGAGTCCTGAGAGAGAAACCTGCTATTGTTCAGGACACAAGTCCCAGGACACCTTCCCATCTTCACCAGGTGGTGCAGTTCCAGGCTGGGTGTCCAGTGTTACTGCTACAGTCTCCTCCTCAGCCTGGAAATGCCACACAGCAGCCCGTTATCTGTGCAGGACACACGCCAAGACTCCCAGTGGGTGCCTCCAGTGGGGCTGGCACCAGTGCCCACATACGCTATTCACTTACGATAAAGCTGAAGTTGTTAATTAGGCCCAGGAAGAGGATGGGGTGAATATTAAAATATTGGGTAATACCAGTTACATGAATGTGCTTTCTTTCAAAATATGCTGTCACCATTTCTCTCTCTCTCTTTTTTTTTTTTTTTTTTTTTGTCTCAGGAATCCAATTCAGGACGTTGAGCTCGCCAAGCTCAAGGCGCTGTGCAGCTGAGCTATATCCCCGGCCCCTTCACCTTTTCTCTTAAGTGAAGCCCTCCCCTCGAGTTCCTCTGGCAAACCAGACTATCAGCATCACTGGTCTTGCACTTTGGGGGTATTTTCAAATACGTGAAAGTAGCGTGAGTTACATGGGCATGAGTGCTGTGGTACAAGGACTGTCCACTGATAAGGACAGAGCTACTGACTGAAAGGCCAATGGCGCATACAGCGTGAACACGTAAGATAAAGTGAAGTGAGGCCTCACAAGGCGATCTGTCCTGGGCAGGATGAGATGGGTTTGTTACTCGGAATACTGTACAATTTAAAGCGATGAGTTTATTTCTGGAATGTTCCATGTCACGTGTTTTGGAATGAGGCTGACTACAAGTTGCAGATAAGAGGGGGCTACTGCACTGCTCTCCTGCCCTGTACCAAGGGACAGCATCTTCCTGTTTGCTCTTCCCCCTCGCCTGCTTTTGCCTGGCATTCTTAGCAGGGAAACGGTGAGCCGTACCTGCAGGCTGATTTAGAGCCTTCCCCTCCCCACCCCAAATGATTTAGAATTCACCCAGATGGCCAGGAAATTGGGCCAGCTCATGGAGTAATTTGAAAACAATTCCCACGGGCAGCTTTTCTTCCTCAAAGATACTGTTGTAGCCCAAAGCGTTTATGCAGTGAGTTTCTTGCAGTAGGAAACATATAAAAAGGAAAATTATATAAAAGTGAAATGTAGAATAACAAGACAAAACAAAATGGGAAGTACATCAGGGACGAAAACACACTAATTCTTAGCTTCAAAGCCTGAGGAATTGGGCCAAAGAATTGACAGGACCATAATGTATACCAAGTACCATACTCAGACCAGAGGGCAAGCCCTTGGGACAAGGGTGCTTAGGAAGAAGGGAGCTCAGATGAACTTCACTTCTGGGGACTTTAAAAAACACCTGTGCCTTTGAGATAACCTGGAATGCTTCCCACAGCTGGTTTACCTCTGTGTGCTCTCACCTCGCTGAAGTGGCCCCCGGAAAGTGCCTACAATCCATTTCCATGAGAACAAAGAGACTTAAGACAGGGAAAAAACAAAAACAGCACTGAGAACAGCCTGTGCTACCCAGGAAAGAACTGGACTCCATCAGGAGCCGCTAAGCTTTTGTGACGTACTGTGACAAAGGAGCTGGTATCTAGGATGGGCTGCAACAAAGTCTTCATTTGGTCTGTTTTTGTCTGGATCCTGATGTCCACCAGCCTTCTTCCACTCATTCCCAAAAGCTTTCTGGTAATCAAGCTCAGCTCCACGCCTTTCCTCTGGAAGAATCTGTTGATACGAAATAAAAAGACTAAGCATTTCGGTGGCTTACCCAGTCCTTCCTTCTCCGCTACCCACCCACAGAGGAAAATCACACTGAGAGGGATGAGACAGTCCTACTTGTCACCTTGCTTTTCTAACCTTGGTGAACTTAGGCGTTTATTCAAGAATTACTCCAGTTGTGTCATTTACATCATGAGAGCATTTACCCACAAGCCAGTTTCCGGATGATGCTGGGTGCCAAGTATCGCCTCTCCTGTGTGCCGGGAAGGTGCTCACCCGAGAGGAGCTGCCTTACTCCACTGAGCAGAAGAGTGTGGGCAGGCCTGGCCTCCCACTTTTATGGGGAGACGTAGCTGACAAGGAGAGGAGAAATATTCTCTGTGGTTCTGTCTTCCTACCTCATTCCCCCAAAGAAACAGGAAAAAGTGCCCAGGGCTCCTCACCCTCCCTCAAGGGTAATAAATCAGCCAGGGTAGCAAAGCACAGGCCTTTCTGGCACTGACCTACGTGTAAGCCTCTATCCTGAGGAGTCAGGAAAGAACCCTGGTTGCGCCATTTGAAAGAGATACATCTTGTACCTTCTATAATATTTGAATATAATTTCTTTTCTTTAATGGAAACTTTTTGTGTTTGCAGTGCTGGGAATGGAACCCAAGGCTTCACACATGTTAGGCAAGCACTCTACCACAGAGCTACAGTCCCAGCCTTTTTTTTTTTTAATTTAATTTAGGTTCTCTTAAGTTTCCCAGGGTGGTCTTGAACTTGTGACCTTCCTGCCATAGGGTCCCAAGTAGCTGGGATTGTGGTTGGGATTTCTCCACCCCAAAAATAATTTCTTTTTATGGCTTTTGATTATTTGATACTCTAAAGAAAGACCTAAAGTCCGGGGCAGTGGTACATGCCTCTAGTCCCAGCTATGTGAAAGGCTGAGGCAAAGAAGGTCACCAAGGTCGAGCCCTGGTGTTGAATGTCATCTTGGACAAGCTGGTGAGAGCCCCCCTTTCTCAGAAAAAAACACAACCAAAGAAGTAGTCATGATACCAGCACTCACCTCACGTCCATTCAGGGTCTTCAGCTGACTAATTTTGGCAATGATGAACTGCAGAATGGTCTCAGCCTCTTTCCTTCTTTCAGTGATGGGGTTTCTTAGGCAGTACAATGATTGCAGGCTCTGTAGCTTATCCAGCTCATTGATAAATGACCACTGAAGGCCAACAAAACAAAACAAATAAAAGCAACACGTTTCAGGCTACCTTTAAAGATCACTGGAACTAGTTAGTAACAGAAAAGCAAAGTCCCCATTTCTGATCTGATGGATTCCAGGAAGCCATCAGCACCAGGCAGCCCACAGGAAGATGAACCAGACCTTTATCCCACACCACGCCACTGGAAATGACCAAGTCTGCTGAAGTGTGAACCAAACTAATTCCTTAATATTTTTGACCTTATGAGAAGTTTTACTTGCAGGAAGCATTTCTCTTTTTATTTAAAAATTTTAATGGAAGAAGAAACCTTTGAACTCTGCTTGAGAGTGGGAACAAGCAAGAATGTGCGGAGTGTACTGTGAAGCCATCCTTACATGTTCTATGTGGTTATCATTCACTAAAAGGTACCGCAGGGACAGGAACATGGATGTCTTGCAGCCTAGGAAGAAGAGAGTTAATACTCTAAAGAAAGACCTAAAGTCTCCCTGCATTGTTTTACTTGCAGGAAGCAGAGTTCAAAGGTTTCTTCTTCCATTAAAAATTTTAAATAAAAAGAGAAATGCTTCCTGCAAGTAAAACAGTGAGACATGAGTACTCCTGCAAGTAAAACATGAGTTTCACACAGCAGAAGTGAAATAAATAGCCAATGTGTGGAGAAAGGGGAATATATTGATGTCATATACCAGTTGCAGTATCCACAAAATGCATAGAAGAAATTCCAGTGTCAGAAAGTTTAAGTTGTAGTAATCTGAAATTAAAACATGTTAAACTTGGTTATACAGAATATAAAATGCTTTGAGCAATCAATCTCTGCCTGGGTTTTCATTCAGGTCCAGTTGTGGGCACATGTAAGAACTCTTGATGCTGAAGGCGAGAGAGTCTACAGTCCTAGAACATCCTGGGGTACCTACCCTAGTGTCAGGTGCTAAGTAGGGCTCAAGAGAAACACGGTCTCTGTTCTCAAGTTGTAACAAATGTTAAGTATTATCTTAGTATAAGGTAATACTTTATAGTAGTATCACCAGGACCAAATTATACATTCCTCAAATTATCTAGAACCTAGTCCACATTTTATATGATTTACAAGTAAATTCCCCAAAGGGAATTGTTGTTTAGGGAGTCCATTATTGCTGTCATATTCTACTGAGAAAGTGTCTATAGCATACCAAAATTCATTCCCTAAAAGTTTACTAGGCCTACTTACTGCAATAGTTATGCTATAAGTAAATCACCAAGGGAGAGAAAAAAAAGAGCTGATGTGCATGTGCCAGCTCTCCACGAGGAGTGTAATCCTCATGTACTACAAACATGGACTGGTAAAAGCAAAAATTGAAAAAATACCTTAAAAAAGCAAATTACCTAGGCAGATACGCAATCAGGAGCAGCTGGTTTTCATTGCCTAATGGGTTAGAGGAAAGGTCTAACACCTTGACAGTTTGTAGAACATCAGTGGGTCTGTATGGAAAATAAAATTTTTTCATTATGAATTGTTTTCAAAGATACAGCCTTAAAATACCTATACTTGGTACGAGGGTGGCTTGGGGGAGGGAAACAGGTGGATATGGCCATACAAGGGCAACCTGAGGGACATCTCAGGTGAAGATGTTCCCAGCTGAGGTAGTTTCAGTATCCTATTCGTGATATTATGCCAGAGATTTGTACCTTGTTACCTACGGGGGAACTGGGTAGGGGGACGGGTGATTTCTATTATTTCTTACAATTGTGTATAAATCCATAAGTATCTCAAAATAAAAAGTTTAATGAAAAACTTCCTGCATTTGTTTCTATAATGAATAAAGCCATTCTGTACAATAAAATCTTAATTTAAGGGCTGGGGATATAGCTTACTGCTAAAGCACTTGCCTAGCCAGGTTCAGTCTCTACCACCACAGAAAGAAAACAACATTTTTTATTTATTTAAATCTGGATTTGCTAAAATTTCCCCTCATGTGTATATTTTACATAGTAGTTTAATATTATTAACAAAAGAGGGAAGTGAAGCCACAACACATGCATGATAACATGCTTTTACATATACAGTGGTTAGTACAATGACCTGACCAGGTAATGCTGATTAAAAATCTATTATTTAGTTGGCTGTGGGGGTGCATGCCTGTAATGCCAGCTACTTGGGAAACTGAGGCAGGAGGATCACAAGTTCAAGGCCAGTCTGGGCAATGCAGTGAGACCCTGTCTCAAAATGAAGAATAAAAAGGGGTTGGAGATGCAGGTCAGTGGTAGAGTGTCCCTGAATTCAATCAGCAGTTCCACAAAAAAAAGGAAAAAAATCCATTATTTGATCTTTGGAAAAAAAAAGAAAAAGAAAAAAACAGAAAAAAAGTGCTCAGCATAGCCTAGAGAACTCCATTTAGAAACTACTAGTCAAATACATTTATGCAAAACTATTAAACTTCAAGGCTGAGTGTGGTGGCACACGCCTGTAACCCCAGCACACAGGAGGCTGAGGCAGAAGGATAGTGTGAGTTTGAGGCCAGTGTGGGCTACATAGTGAATTCAAGGCCAGTCTCAACTACATAGCAAAACTCTGTCTCAAAACAAAACAAAACAAAAAAAACCCAAAACTAATAAACAGCAAATATTTAATTCAAAATGTCATTGATGAATTTATGATTTATTTATAAAAGAAATGAATATTTCAAATGTAGTCCTAAAAGTTAATGTTAGATGTAAGCAGGACGATTCACTGAAGTAAACCCTGTTACCTTTCTGAAATGCAAATCCTGTTTGCACTGAGGTGCAGCTCCTCAAGGACTGGCCACCGAGGGGCACAGAGGAGGACCTGGAAGGGAAACAACTCAGGTGACACGGCCACGCCTGGTATTTCCTCCCCCTGTTCCCTGCCACAGCCCCACAGGAACTCTGCTTAGTCCTTGCTCGGAAATAAAATTCCCCGGGGACATTTCACACGGGCTGCAGCTGGGCCTGTACGGGTGGCCATGGAAGGGCTGCCCTGGAAGGCAGCCTGGGACAGGCTGTCACAAAGTGGAGCTGAAGATGCTGACCCATCCGAGTCTGCTTAGTCAAAGGGCAGAATGGTGCTGACCAGCCTCCTCAGTTCTAGGTGCCAGTCGGTGTGTACAGAATTCACTGACCAGCAAGCAGGACCCTGACCTATCCTGGCCACTGGCACTGACAGATGAGCCAAGAGGCTCTCTCCGCACATGGTTCCAAAAGGAATGCCTGAGGAGACTCCACTGACCTTGACAGACATGTTAATTTTGACTGACGTATGTCTCACTTTAACCTGGTTTTAAACACCCAGCAGAACAGTGTAGCCAAAAGACGTATGAAAACAATACCATAGTAAGAAAAGCTAGATATAAAAAGGGGCTGTAATCGCTGCTCCTTCTGGCAGTTTTCAGTGACACCAGTAGCTGACTCCTGTTATGGCAACATTAAGGAAAAAACTACAGTGGAATCTGTAAGAGCTCAGCAAGAGTCTTTACATTTCTTAGCTAAAATTGTCCTTCATTCCTGCCAAAGTCTCCATCTTCTTATAGCTAAAACTATAGGGACTTCTGACAAGGAATATCGGACTTATAAACCTCCGTTAGTCGGGGGATCTAACAGCCAACTGATTAGCCACCATTCCAGTCCCCCACGTGCGGTTTCTGGACGTGGCTTTGCCCAACCTGCCTTTCCATCCCTGTGCTCACACTTTCGATTATAGATGTTTTCATGTCTTGGAAAGTTTGTTTATCCTTGCCTAGAGGCTGCCAAACTCCAGCTGATCCTGCAGATGGAACCAGTGACAAATGCGCCAGACTCCTTTTACCAGGATCCACCCGATCAACCTCGTAAAGGGAGCTCATAACTGCTAAACTGCAACATGCCTTCTAGCCAAGGCCCATGGGGTTAGCTCTCTGGGGGCTATCCCTAACTGTGGTCTCCCCTGCACCGAGCCTTCTCAGCTGGAAGTGGCTAGGTGGAAACTATGCCTCTTCTCTGCTCACTGCAGTTAGGGACACCTCTGCAGAGGGGGCAGAACTACAGACAGCCAAGTTAGGTGGAACTATTGTAGGCAGTCAGATGGGGCTGGGCCCTCCGGGAAGTCAGTGTAGAAGATGGAATCCATGGAGACTGTGACTGGAGGCGAACCTTTGCATCTTTGAAGATTCAAGTCCCAAAGGCCAGGTTTGCATACATGCCTAAAGGACAGAAGGAAGCTTGAGGTGATTAGTATCACCCCTCTGAGGTTTCCCATTATGTGATCAGGGGTGGGGCCTCTCTCACCCACTCACACTAAAGCCACTAAGAGTACTAAAACTGAAAACAAGACTATAGATTATTGACCAAAAGTAATGATGTCATCCATATGCCCTTGCTACTATTGGGTCAATATTACCTGAGTGGCTGTACTTGTAATCTCATCAGTTGATCATCATTTTGACCCATATTGTACCCACCTCAAGATACTGCTCCATAAAACTTCCTCTGAGAAGTGGGCTTTATGGCAACCCATTTGGGACCCTTCCTATCTCTCAGGAACTATTCCTAATCCCCATACCTTTTCTTCAATACATTTTCCTACTCTTAAAACAAAAAGAATAATACACTGACCAGGCAAAATGGTTCAATGATGACTTTGAAACTTTTTCCCCCAAACTTTACTGCCAACCTCTCGCACTTCAATGTCAAAGTGTCTTTCTTGTCCTGACACTAAGTCCACATATGCAGACAGGCAGCGAGACCCTACCAAGGAAGGGTCTGGCAAAGGGACACCAGGGCTTTGGCCAGGTCAAGGCTGCAAAGTGAAAGGGCTCCACGTCAGACGAACAGGGTTTGAGGGGTGAGAGCACCACATGCAAGTGCCCAGAACAGTAAGTCCCTGACTTAGGAGGATTTAAGTTTTCAACTTTCAGAGACAAACAAACTTCGAGTTACAGACATTTGTAGATGCAAACAAATTGCGGAAGTAGCTCATGGGACTGGCAGACATCGTCTTGTTTGGTTTTTCTTTTTGCCCAGAGAGGGTCTTGCTAAGTAATTCAGGCTGGCCTTGAACTATGTAACCTAGGCTGGCCTTGAAATTGTGATCCTCCTGCCTCATGCTCCCAAGTGCTGGGATTACAGGTGTGTGTGCCACCACATCCAACTTGCCTAACACTGTCACAGTTGTGCTGCTGTGCACTTACTACACAGCAAGACAGTGTACAGAAGTACAGTGCTCAGTCCGAGCCCCGGGTGTCCTGAAGCAAGAGGAAAAGCAGTGGTGAGGTGGAGGGGACTGCTAGGAAGCACAAAGCAATAATCAGGGGAAAAAAGTAAAGATAACTGAGAGATTGGACAGAGGCAAAAAGAAGGTAGACATTGCACACTCCTATACCATGAATTGTTACCACAATTACAATTCCAGAGAACAAGCACAAGGTCATAGAACATGTAGCTGGGCATGATGGTATACATCTATAATACTAGTACTCAGGAGGCTGAGGCAGGAGAACTGCAAGAGTTTGAGGCCAGGTGCACTATATAGTGAGTTCAAGGCCATCTGGGCTACACAGTTAAGACCCTGTCCCCCCCCCAAAAAAAAAAAAAATCATGGATCACGTGAAGTCTTCTGTGCCAATGACTTCAACAATAATATCTAAGTCAGGCGTGGTGGCGCACACCTGTAATCCCAGCACTCGGGAGGCTGAGGCAGTAGGATGGTTGCGAGTTTGAGGCTGGCCTGGGCTACAAAGTAAGCTCCAGACCAGCCTGAGCTTCATAGAGAGACCCTATCTCAAAAACAAAAACAAAAACAAACAAACAAAAAAACTTGCAGTCCTGCCTCAACCCTGTCAGTTGCTGGGATTACAGGTGCGCACCACCATGCCCAACTCAAACGTACTGATTACTTATGCCTGCAGCTAGTACAGTGTTTGTTACCCTTTTTATCCAATCCTTCCAAGTAGATAGCTTCCAGTTGACTTAAATTTATTGTTCTCCTGTGATATTTATGCGTCTGTGTACAGACACAAGTACACAAAAAATCTAAAGCAATTTTGATAATTGAATACTAGATTTAGCTGAAAAGTTCATTTTTAAATTTCAAAATTGGTTTGTTTTCCTAGGAGCAGCCATGATTCTCAAGTTTTAAAAGATTTCTGCCACTTGTGAAAGAATCATATAACAAATATAATTAGTTAGATTTTACTCTTAGTGCTGCTTCACACTTCATATTAGTAAAATAAGAGATTATATGTGTTTGATTATGTAAAACCCCTCTTCTCCTTATTTCCTTAGTTTTGAATCAGGAAATTGAAGCATTCAGTCTTTCAGAAGATGCTACATCAGAACTCTCTGAGGACCGAGTTGTTAGTGTGAGCTTCCGACTTCTCTACCCAACTGTCATCACCAGTCTTGGAGTATTCTACGATGCCAGTGACATGGGTTTCCAGAGGAACATCACAGTGAAGCTTTATCAGGCAGAACAGGGGGTATGCACTGCTTTGTATGGGACTTCTCATGTTTTCCTTCTCCCAAAACACAACTTTTCCTTACAGCATGTACTAGGTTAGGAGACTATGTAATTCTCTCTAGTTGAGAGACTTCCACCTCTCTTCCCTTGTTGAATCAATGCAGAATGCATTGTAGTGAAAAAATTGTACTACTGGTTTGAAAAGAGATGAACTGTGAATAAATGCATTATATCTACTTTTTTTAATCTTTTTTGAGACAGGGTCTCACTATGCAGTTCAGGCTGGCCATGAGCTCACTTTGTAGCCCAGGCTGGTCTCAAACTTGCAACGATCCTCCTGCCTCAGCCTCCCAAGTGCTGGGATTAAAGGCGTGTGCCACCACTCCTGGCATGCATTGTATCTAAAAAAGAGAAAGTTGGACTATATTAGAAATTCTCAATCTAAAATCTCCCAAAGCTCAGAAATTAGTGATGGATATAAAAATTTGGGGTCTTGTAGCAGGGTACAATGATAAATGCCTGTAATACCAGGCCTCAGGAGGCTGAGGCAGAAGGATTGCAGTAAGTTTGAGGCCAGCCTGGGCTACATAGTAAGACCCTGTCTTAAAAAAAAAAATGGAGGCCTTTTAGGATTTTGTCTCTTACAACACTAAAGGCCAACAAGCTGCTTCAGATGTTTGTTGTAATAAAGATGTAGGAGGGAGAAAAGTTTAGAACAATTGGGGTTACTCTTTTTCTGAATTTGGGGAGATCTGTTTGGTTTGCGTGATATACCTGAAGGTGTATAGGATGGAATTATATTTGAAAAGGTCGCTTCTGGGTTTTAAAAATACAGGAAATGCAAAAGAATTATACAGTGAGTAAGCAGATAGCCACTAACTAGATTCTATAGTAACCAGTGTCTGGTTATAGTAACCAGTGTCTGGCTGTATTTGCTTTATCACATATATATTTATTAATCTATCTTTCTAAAAATGTATTTCAGAGTGAGTTGCAGGCATTTGTATACTTCACACTTGAATGCTTTACATGCATGTCATTAATTAGGCTTTACTTTTTCATTGTTCTTAGACTGCATACAGTGGCATGTACGTGCAGTTTGTTAAATTCTATAACGCATTTCACTCACTTACTCCTGTCAGTATGTGCAGCATGTGATCCTAGAAAGTTCCCTTATGTTGCTTCCAAGTCCGTTCCTTTTCTGTGCCCCAAAGGCAACCACTCTTCTGATTTTTTGTTTTCTCGTAGACTGGTTGCGTCTGTTCTGGGACTTCATGTATAGACAGAAGCATAGAGAAGTGCTCCTTGTAGAAGTCATCTCTCACTCCACATTTTGAAACCTATTCATCATGTTGTATGATCAATGAATTTTCCCTTTTCATTCTTTTAATTGGTAGGTAGTATTCAGCAGCATAAGCTGCCTTCCCATTCTAGTGTTGGTGGGAACCCACACTGTTTCCAAGGTTTTTATCCTTTTTTTTTTTTTTTTTTTTGTCTTTTTGAGGCAGGTTGTCGCTATGCAGTTCAGGCTGGCCTTGAGCTCACTTTTTAGCTCAGGCTGTTCTCAAACTCATGAGACTCCTCCTGCCTCAACCTCCTGAGTGCTGGGCTTACAGGCATGTGCCACCACGCCCTGCAGTTTTTATCCTTTATTGTGCTACTATGATGAATTCTACTTATTAACTTTGCAATGTTAAACCAACCTCCTATTCCTAGGATAAACTCCTCTTGATCACAATGTATTATTCTTTTTAAGTATTGCTGAAAATTAGATTTCTTATAGACATCAAAATGTAGGAGGGTTCTTTCTTTTTCTAAACCCTAAGAATCTACTTTTTATAGGTGTTTGTTTCATTTAAATTCAGTCAATTATCAAAGTAGTGAGCTTTCAACTTCATTTTGCTACTTGTTTTTTGTTTGTGTCACCATTTTCCTCTGTCCTTCCTTTTCTGCCTTCTTTGAAGTTAACTATTTTTTATTTTTTTGTTTATATGTTTGTTTTTTTGGTGGGTACCAGGAATCGAACTCACAACCTTGTGCTTGCCAGGCAAGTGCTGCACCTCTGAGGTATATCCCCAGCCCCTAACTAAATTTTTTTAGAATTTCTTTTTAATTTCTCTGTTGGCTTTTTAGCTGTAGCTCTTTATGTTATTGCTTTTGTATGCATGGCTGACATCTATACATGCTTTACATCCTAGAGTGTATAATTTTTGCTTTAAACTTAGTGTATATTAAAGGATTATAGAAAAAGCCCTTTGCATTTATGCACATATTTACCATTCTGTTATTTGTCCCTGAATACCTAAATTTCTGTCTGATATCATCTACCTTCAATTCTGATAGTGTATTTGCTGCTGCTTAATTTGCTTAGTTTTCATTTTTCTGAAAATATTTTTATTTTACTCTCCCTAACCCACCCCCATTTATTATCATGGTTTTTCTGGATATGGAATTCTGGGTGTGGTCGTGGTTTTCTTTTTCTTCTTTTTCCAGTATTTTAAAGATTCATCTCCATGTTTTTGGCCTCCATTGTTTCTGGTAAGAAGTCACCACCTTCTGTATGACTCTTCTCATTACTGGGGTGTGTGATCTGGGTCCCTTGTTTGGGGGCTGCCTTTATACCTGGTTTTAAACAATTTGACCGTTGTACCTTGGAGTAGTTTTTCTTTGTTCTACTTAGGACTTGCCAGTTTTTTTCCAATCTGTAAATGTGCATCTTTTTCCAAATTTGGAGACTTTCCCGTTGTTATTTCTTCAAAATTTTATCCAGTGCCACTCATTGCAGCCATTCCTCCTTGGATTCCAGTTGCTTCTGTGCTAGATCTCTCAGTATTGCCCTACCGATCACAAATCCGTGGAGGTTTTTCAACATTTTTCCTCTATTTTTTCAGCTTTACTTTCGGTTAATCTATATTTAGTTTCACCGATCTTCTGCCATCTCAAATCTGCAGTTAAGCCTACTCAATGAATTTTTTATTTTAGATATACTTCTTCAGTTATCACTTAGTTCTTTTTTACAGTTTGTTTCACTAAAATCTCCTCTACATATTTATTCATTTTTAAAATCTCCTCTGTATATTCATGTTTTTGTCTAGTAGACCTGTGACCATACTATAACTGCTTTAAAAACCCCATGGGCTTATTCCAAGTTGTCTTGGGGTATGTCTTCACTGATCATCAGCTTTTTCTCTTGAGGATCATAAGCTTTTCTGTTGTATACCTGGTACCTTGGGTTGAAACCTGGCTATTGTGAATGATTTGTTGTAGGAGCTCTGGATTCCATTTTATTGTTCGAAGAGTATTGATTTTTATTTTCTTGCGTTGTTTTAGCAGGCAGTTAAATTGGCCAGACATAGATTCCAAACTGTTTTTCTCGCAGTGAACAGCAGCTGAAATCTGTTTTCAGTGTTCGCCTTAGATGGGCTACTGGGGTTTGGCCTCAAATGTGTGTTTCATGAGTCAGCCACAGATGTGGGCAGAGTCGATGTGTAGAATTTGTAGCTGTTCCTCTGTGCGAAGTTCATCATAGGTAGGGGATTCCTTTTCACTTTTTAGCTGATGTTTGCTCTTCCTCTGTCCTTTAATTTTCTGGGCAGAAAGACAGTGAGTTTTCACTTAGCTTTTTAGTTGCCCTAGAGTTCTGCCTTTGGACCAACCCAATAAAGAGAGTGGGAAACATACCCAGTTTCCTCCTACTGCATATTGATTCTCCTCCAGGTTTTTCCTCTTGATCCAGTTCCAGTGCTTTCAGATCATTGCGTTTAATGTTTTGTCCTGAGTTCATAGTTGTTATCTGTAGAACTGGTCTTGATATTCCTGGAAGTCCCTAGTAAATGTAAAGATCAATTTAAGGTTTTATTCTTTGGGTTGGTTTGTTTTTTTGTTTGTTTTTGGTTTTTTTGCTTCCTCTAACAAAGCTGTAGTTTTTAACATATTGATAGATATAAATGTAAAAGGGAACAAATGAATCCAACCCCTATGATTATAGTGAGTAGAGCTTTATCAAGTTGGTCAGCTATAGTAGTCTGTATGTTATTAAAACTCATCGAATGTCTATAATCCTAGCATTCAGGAGGCTGAGACAGGATCACTACAAGTTTGAGGCCAGCCTGGGCTACTGCATACAGTGAATTTAAGGCCAACCTGAACTACACATTGAAACCCTCTCTCCTCAAAAAAATTTTAAAAGACTTAAGGAAGGAGAAGGGTATAACTAATGGTAAAATGCTTCCCTAATATGGGAGGCCCAGGTTCCATTCCCAGAAGTACCCCACATACAAATTTATTGATGCTGAAACTCAGGTAGGTAGCTGAAATAGCAGTACTGTGAATTTATTGTAACCCTTATCTGGAAATTAGGATTAATGTTGAATTTTTAATACACCAAATTGGCTCAGTTTTATCCTCTTAAAATGATTTATAATGCTTGAGTTGCCAATGAAGAAGTTTAGTTTTAAACTAAACAGTATTTTGATCATGCTTATAACTTTTAGTTGCTGCATTTATAGCTAGAGGGAAGTTGGTAAACTTTGTTCTCAAAAAGAACTGGTTGAAGGTGGATCCTAAAGGGTTGATGGATAGCCATATGAGATGTGGTGGGGAAAAAAGTGAATGGTTAGATTTTTAAAATTTTTATTACATTAAAAGACACATTGCCATTAATCCCCCTCTGTATGAATACACTTATCCCATTGTTCCTGCCACTTTCTGAAGCAGTTCTGAAAGTTTTCTTTTATGCATGTTTTTAGTTGCACTGCCCTAGCTGCCTCAATGTGCTAAACTGATTCAAAACATTTACCTTTCATAGTCATGTTGACTTTGACTCTGGAGAAGAGCCAGAAATCTAATAATGCCAGATCTGGTGAATATGATAGATGAGGACATGCTGTAATGTTTTTATGAGCCGGCTTTTCATTGGATGGCACTGGGCAGTATCATTTTCCATATTTGTAATCTCACCTTATAAAGACACAAAAGAGAACTTCCAGAACCTCTCCAGAAAGTAGCACGAACAATGGGAGAAGTGTGTCCAATGCAAGGGGAAATCTTTTGAGTGGGATGAATGACAAAGTGTCTTTACTATAATGAATTTTTACAAATTTAAACATTTGCTGTATATTTTGATCACATATCATAGTCCAAAATATGTCCTAACTCCACTGAAAAAAATAGACATACAGTACTACACTGACCCTGTCCTTAATTGTAAACGTCTACATTGTCTTGATAGCTTTCACAGAAATTTCACCTGTGGTACTTAGCATATAAGGATAGTTATGAGAATAAGAAAATGTTCTTAGCTAAAAGAAATGGGAGTGCACAAAGAAAATGATAAACATCTTGAGAATCAGTCCTCTTTTATATTTCCTTTCTTTGTTTAGTGTATATTTTCTTGTGAAGGGTTGTTTTGTTTTGGGATTTAACCCAGGGCCTTTGCACTGAATTTTATCCCCACACCTCCTCTCTTTTTTGGAGACAGGGTCTCCCTAAGTTGCCCAGGCTTGGTTCAGACTTGCAGTCTTTCTGCCTCAGCCTCCCA
>NW_004955492.1:8711127-8747058 GCF_000276665.1 Chinchilla lanigera | reverse complement strand
TAAACAAAAAACAGGAATCTGGATACCTGTTAATTTATTTTGTTTTGTTTTGTTTTTTGTTTTTCTCCAGTACCAGGAACCAAACTCATGACCTTGCGCTTGCCGGGCAGGTGCTTTTGCCGCTGAGCTAAATCCCCAGCCCCTTATACCTGTTAATTTAGAAAGACCATAGTAGCAAACCCCAACTGCTTACATGTTGCAAAATTTTATAGATAAATTAATAAAATGTAGCAAGAGATTTCCAGGGATCCTGAGTGCAGCGGTATTAGGAATTATTAGCATTACAGCTACTGCAGCAGTAGCTGGGGCAGCCCTTCATCAGTCAGTGCAAACGACTCAATTTGTGCAAAGCTGGCATGAATATTCTGATAGATTATGGCAAACTCAACATTCTACAGATGAAAAATTGGCGCCTCAAGTAGACTTGCAACAAGCAGTGGTATTGTTGGGAGATCAATTAGTTTACAAAAAGTTACGGATTAAATGTAATTGGAATAGCTCTTCTTTTTGTGTGACTCCTCATCGCTATAATAATATACTTTTCCCTTGGGAGAATGTCAAAAAACATTTATTGAGTCAAGGAAATTTATCTTTTGAGATTGGAAATTTACAGAAAGAAATATTTGGGACATTTAATAACAAACTAGAATTGCAACATGGGGAAAGAACTGAGTTGTTATAAGCTATAGATAAAAAAAATAAAACATTTAAGTCCTTTAAAACAATTACAATTTTTCCAAACCTCTATGGTCATTTTTTATGGTATTACAATAGTTCTTTGCTTGATCCTTTTTGTAGTTTGCCCACGCTCATCCAGAAAACAGAAGACAAATGACAATCTTCTCATTAGTACTTCAAAGGACTGCAGCAAAACAAAGAGGGAATTAGGAGAAGGACATTTTATAGTTTATCTTTCAATGTATTACCTATGTGGGACTTTGAGCCTAACCAAGCCATATGATTGTTTGTTTTTGGGGGAAGTCTAGCAAAAGCATTAATGCAAAACGATATGAAAGCAGGACCTTAGTCCCTGTGGAAAGCCACTGGGACAACACTAGATGCTTTGCTGAGATATTTCCCAAGGAATGATAACATAAGTCAAAGTTCAGTTCCTGTGAAAATTAAGCTGCACTGCCCTTGCTAATCCTGTCAGTGATTTCCCCTGTTCATTCCCCATTTCCCCTGTTCCTGTAATCGAGGCTTCAGTCCTAGGGGCTGTAGGACTGATCCCATAACTTTGTCTCTCTTGTTTTTCTTTTCATCCACTACAACTCGTTCTCGGGACCTGTCACCCCACACAGAAACCAACATATAACCGACAAAAAATGGCTAGGGGCAGGGGGTTGTAACTGAGTGTAAAGGCACTGGGTTCAATCCCTAGTACTGCACCAAAAGAGATCGAAGGACGGAAGGAAGGAAGGAAGGAAGGAAGGAAGGAAGGAAGGAAGGAAGGAAGGAAGGAAGGAAGGAAGGAAGGAAGGAAGGGGCAGAGCAGGCAGGGCCTCAGCAGGGGATTGATGAATGGCTCTGCTCACATATGCTCTTCTCTTTTCCTTTGAAATAGGCTGTGGCCTCTGACGTGCTCCACCATGAAACACAATATAGCAATTCCTCAGTTCCTAAAGGATCTTTCCCCCACTGAAGTACCACCTGCCGTTTCCTTCTCCTGCCTGAGAAGTCCTGGGAGATGTGTTCAGACAAACCTGCCCAGCCTGGGTCCCTGAGGCCCTTGATAAGCCACATCTCCCTGCCCAGAGAGGCAGGAAGGCTCATGAAATGTGTTAGTCACAAGTGTGCCAGGACAGCTCCATTCCTGTAGCTCACCCAGCCTTTCTTGACTGAACAGTCCCTCACACGGTGTTCGGCAGCAGCAGACAAAGTGGCAGCCTCTGAGGTCTCTTCCAACTTGAAGACAGGAACTCCTGTCACAGGCCCCACCGCCTGGGTGCCCACTGAGCTCACATCGTGAAGTTTCCACAGAACCGTCGCCTTCTCTCAGCAGCTGCCAGGCATTTTCTGACTCCCCAAGTGCCAGACACAAGTCTGTTACCAATCAGCTTTGGGTTCTTTTGCCCAACTCAAATGGAAACCTTGAATTAACAGAGTGCTGCCCCCAGCAGACAGCGGAGCATCATGCACCTCTTTGTGGCCTTCCATCACCCTTCATTTCCCTTAGACAAACCTCCAACAACCCTAGGCTTTGGGATATCTGCTTTCATTCCCTCACAACCTTCCTCGAAAGAGAAAGGAGCTAATTAGTGAAAAAAGTATTAATTTTACAACACATTTTCTTCTTCATGATCAGCAGCCCTCAGAATCACAGCAGTCTCCAGGAATATCTAGGTGAAATGCATTTTTTCACAGACCAAGTTACTGAGATGCAGACTCTTTCACATGACATCCAAGAAGTCTGACTCCTTCAGATGCCTCCTCACACATGTTACCTATTCTAGGTGGGTCGATGACTTTACCTCTGTGAACTAGAAGATTTCTCTGGGTTGTGTTTTTGTTTTTGTTTGGGGGGGATTCGTTTCGAGTTTTTTTGTTTTGTTTTCAAAACAGTCTCTCTGAAAGGCCTAAGTCTTCATTTCTCCCCAAACAGAAAACTGCTTGCAACTTTGAAATGACAACATGTTAACTTCTACCACCCATGTAGGTTCCAGGGAGCTCTGGGTCCAGTTCCTGTCAGTAACGAACTATCCCCACCACGGATTCTTCCTGGTGCACAGGAGCTTGTGGCAGGAAAGAACGTTAGATCTAAAGAATAGACAGGTCCTCATGTGACCCCACTAGAAAGTAACAAACTATATGAGTCACAGAGGGATATTTGGATACAAAATAACTGTAGGAAATTACACCGTCTGCACAGAGAGCACAGGCCCTGTTCTGTGACTTAGAAGCAAAAACATCTATTTGCTATGAGGCTCAAAAGGAAGAGTGAAAGGTGGAGCCAATGGCCCTGGGGACAGCGAAGTCCGAAGCAGCTTCTGTGGGTGGAGCCTAATGGACTTGGGGAAGAGGCAAGTGCAGGTCTTCGCTACACAGCAAGGGCCTGGGGCCTTAGCCCAGGATGTTTTTAGGATGCTATTAAGGTCTGGTCTTGATGTGGCTCTGGTCACGCCCAGATGGACCAAGCTCCCAACCAAAATTCAATTTCCAATAAATGTTTACCTCTGTGTTTCCATAGGAAGGCGATTTTGAACTGCCTGGTTCCTAGAACCAAAACATCCAGATTCCGGACCTTGAGCCTCGCCCCCCGGATTAGGCGCTGCCCCCAGAACCGCAGCTCCCCACAGTCCTGCGGCGTGCGGACTCCACCGGCCGCCGCGGTGGGAGGCCCGCGGGGCTGCGGTCGAGCGCGGGGCTGCAGGACAGGGGCAGCGCCGGTGCGGCTCCGCCAACCGCGGCAGCGACCCGACCCTGCGGGCAGCTGGCCCTAGCTGGGGTCCGCTGAGGCTGACCGCGTCCGTCCGGCAGAGAGACGGTCCCGATGAAGTCGCCCGGCCTCTCTCGGCCTCCAGGCCTCCAGGCCTCCAGGCCTCGGCGCCTGGCCCCAGCCCACTCAAGGGCCGCCGCTTCGGGGCTGCGGACCCGGGCTCCGCCCCCGCCCCTCCGGTCCCCCGTCCCGCCCCCTTTCTGCGCGTGCGCGGAGCCGAGTCCCGCTGGGCCGCAGCCCGTGGCCCGGCGTTCGCCCTGGGTCTACGCCCGGCCCACTGCTCGGTCCCACCGGACGGTCAGACCCGCGGAGGCGGCAGGATGTCGCAGACGGCCATGTCCGAGACCTACGGTAGGGCCGGCGGGCGGGCGCGGGGTTGAGTCGGGCCAGGCTGGGCCTTGCGGGTGTCGGATGATCGCCGGGATGTGGGGGTCGGGGTCAGGTCTCGGGAATCTCAGGAGTGTGGGGGCCTCGGGCGTGTCGAGATCTCGGGGTATCACAAGCCCGGATCTCCGGGTGTCAGGGACCAGGATCAACCTAGGTGGTTGGGGACGTGGGGGTCTGGCCAGGACATGAGGGCGTCAGGAGTGTGGGGACTGGGGTGTCGGCTGGTCTTTTATATAGCGGTGTCTGGATCTCGGGAAGTCGGTAGTCCGTTTCCCGCCTGACCATACACAGCGCTGACGTGACCCGCTTTTTAAGTTTCCTACTGCTTTCACCCGGCGTTTCTATCCTAGTGTTGTTTTTCTTTCTGGGTTTAGTTTAAATAGCGAAAGGTTGGGGAAGCCAGTTACAGGTGTGGAGATTTGATTTCAATCCAATGGTCTGCATGGGGGAAGGCCACCGCTGTTTGAGGGCGCTCCTGGGTCGGTCTTGTTTGCTTTTTCCTGGTTTGGAATTCCTTCCACTGCACCGGGATCACAACGAGTAAATGATAGCTGAGCACATCTCTTGCTCAGGAGACCTTTGTGTTCTCTTTCTGTCTCACACTCTGATTTTAGCCCTTTCTGGGTCGCATTATGGCTGTTTATAAATACATCTCTGCTTTATGTCCATATGCACCTTGGAAAAAGACCTGCTTTTATCTTTGTTTCCCCTACAGTACCCAGACTGGATGTGTAGGACAAGTATTTGTTTGGATAAATAAAAGCTTTCCCGATGCATGTATTGTACTGCTCTTTTCCCCGTTGTGTGATAGTACCAGGGTTAAGAGACATTTGCCAGTCCCTCTCTAGTCAATCTTTCAGATGTGTATCCTCAGACAAAGACTCGGACTTGGGGTGTGATACTCCCTGAAAGAGGCTGCAGTCCAGCGTGTGGAGCTCAGGCCATCTTGGCTGCCCGCTGCCTGGGCGTGTGCTCTGTGCACTCCTATACATGTCACAACCAGTGCACGGGTAGACTCCGAGCCCTGCAGAAACATCACAGACCCCTCCCTGGCCTTGTGGAGTTTACAGTCCAATGAGGTATAGAGTGCTGCTCCAGTTGTGACTCTTAACAGATGAAAATTGAAAATGCAGGCAAGAGTTCTGCAGGAATGTGGTCCCTGCAAGTGTGTGGGAAAGGAGGCTGCAGCCAGGCCCTGCCAGGCCAGGGTGAGGAGGCCACTGAGGGCCTGTGGAGAGGCTAAGACTTCGAGCGGGTGGGAACTGGGAAGGGTGTCTTGCAGAGTATACAGTATGCCTGGGCCATCACCATGACTCCTGTGACACCATGACTCCTGGTGACGCTGAGGCATGATGTCTGCCTCTAGAGGCCTAAGGAACCTCGCCCCAGGGAGCTGCTGACTTCTCAGACCCTGTTGTTAGAGTGCCAGGTGTCCCCCAAGTCTCCTCGTGGCCTGGTTCTACGGAGAATCACAGTGGTACATGTCACCAGCAGAACGGGCTCTCTGGCCTGTCCTTAGCCTGTGCTTTTCCTTTACCTAGGCCAGGAGCATGGGGGTTCGGGGGGTGCACATAAGAGAACTGAGGAGCTGGGGGACCCGTTTTTGTGCTGTAACACAGCATTGCCTCGGCTTCTGGATCTCACCCCAGACACAGGTAGTTGCACTTTGAAGCATCGCAGACCAGCTGTTGGAACTTGGGTCGTAAGGATGTGGTTGTTAGCGTTATCTCACAGTACCTTCCAAATATGTTTTTACTTTTACTATTGGAACTTAATTCTTTCTTCCAGCAGAGGAACTTTTAAAAACTAAAAGCTAAAATAAAGTAAATAAATAAATAAACATAGAGCAAGTGTGGCTGTTGAAGTTGCTAACCCGAAGTAAAAAAAGTCACCCAAAACGAAGGCCTAAGCCTAAGCCGTCTACCTTCACTTATCATTGGCTGTATTTGCACAGCATTGTTCCCCAGAACAACACAATCAGGGCTCCTCCCTCCAGGCATTCTCTTAGCTGTGAAGGACTGTTTGCCTAACCTTGAGGTTCCTTTGTACCCCGGTCTCACATGACGGGATGTGATGGAGAATACCAGCCAGTGCCTTCGATGTGCTGCTGGTGAGCCAAGTCCACTGCTCACTGGCCTGTGCCACCATCCACGGGCTGGCAGTGCTCCACATACTTGTGCTCTGAAGCCACTAACCACCTAGAAACAGTACTTTATAATATAATCCAGATTTTATAATATAATACAAAATTAGAATGTTAAACAGATACTGTTGTCTTCATGTTGAAATCCTGGGTCTGAATGTCACTCACCTGAAATGAGGTTCCCCAGATGCCGCGAGAGTCGCATGTTCTCCCAACCTCTTGGGTCAGCCTGCCTGGCCTCCTGAGGAGCTGCACCTCAGCAACCTGAGGCCTAGGGGATCAGCAGCTATCCTCAGGTAGCTCCTGACACCAAGCAGTGACATGCAGGAAGGAGCTAAACTATTCTTTTAAAAATCGAAGAGCTGAGAAAGTTTGACAGTGAGGGAAAAATAGCAAAGACAAATCATGACATGTTAGAGTTTATGCAGTTGGGAATGATTTGGGAAACAGAGGAGCACCACTCAAATTGCTGATGTTGTGCTCATTTTTATTATGGTATACTCTCAGAATTTTGATTTGCACTTCATTTTGAAAAAAAGCAAGTATTTTGGTATTTGCCATACAATTTTGAGAGTTATCAGGGTATTTTCTTTTAAATATGTACTATCCTTGTAACGTGTTCAGGTTGAATTGTGTCCTCTAAAAATTATGTTCAAGTCCTAACCCCGTTTGTATCTGTGAATGTGACAGCATTTTGAAATTAGGGTCTTTGCAGATGCTATTAGCTTGCATGAAGTCATACTAGATTAGGGCAGGCCCTAAATCAATGACTGGTGTCCTCAGGAGATGAAGGAAACTCAAACACAGACACATGCAAGGATAATGGGTTGTGATGATGGAGGCTGAGATTAGAATAACACAGCTACCAGCTGAGAAGCCTGAGAATGACTGGCAGCCACCAGCAATAGGAAGAGACAGACAGGGAGGGCCCTTCCCAGGAGCTTCAGAGCATGATGCTGCCCAGCCTCGATTTCAGACTTCCAACCAATAGAACTGTAAGACAGCACACTTCTGCTCCCAGCCACCCCATTTGTGTTTCTTTGTGGTGGCACCCTAGGGAACTAATCCAAAGGGGTTGGCAATAGAAACATGATTCTTGAAGAAATTTAGGCTTGAAAGTGAGGAGGATATGCCAGGTAGGAAAAGTAGGGTTAAGTCACCTGCTGCCAATGAAGTATAAAATAACTTGTCAGAAAAAAATCACTAAAGTACCATCACCTTGCTTTCACAAATGACAAGACATGTTAACAGTGTCAACAAAGGAAATACACACCAGGAAAAATAATAATTTTCAGATTGAATAAGTCTATGCTTGTAGATGTTTGCGTTTTTCTTCTTCTCATTCACTGAAAACTTGTGACCACTTTGTGAACCAGTCTGGGAACTGTGCAACAACGCTTCACACACTGGTGTGCCCCAAGTCCCCCACCCTGTCACCCAGGTCCTGGAGGTTGGGGTGGAGACTGCACCTGAGTAGCTAGACACAGTACTGTATCACAACTTTCTGCCAGAGAACTTTGAAAATATGCTTCTTTGGAAAAACCAAAGTTTATAACCACTGCGACAGCCATTTGAACCATAAGAGTTCCGGTCCACGCCTGCGACTTTACCTATAACATGGGGATGCCTTCTGAACTTACATTTCCAGTTCCACAATTCACTCAAACTTGAGAATTTTATCTTAAACTCCCTCCCTAACCACTCTACCTTGGTGCCCTAAAGGATCTGAACGTAGGGCATCCCAAACCCTATAGTGTCTCACCTACTCCCCAGTCTTCTCTTTTTCCAGTGTATGCATTTGCCTTGGAGAGAAAGGTAGAACCCATTTTAATTGTCCCTCTCCTTCACCTCTTTGAGAGTTTGTTTGGACGTTCTAGCAGGGGAACGCAGCTACTCATATACCCTTGACCGAGGACTGCTCTTCCTCTATTGGGGATGGTTGTCCTCTTCGACTGAGCACACAGCTTGCGAAGGGACGCACTCAGAGCATTGAGGAAGGAAGGGGACACTCACCTAGCCAGCCAGAGCAGCCAAGTTAGCCCTGGCGGTCAGTGGTGTGACAGATGTTGCAGCCAGATCTCCCTCACCTCCTCCCTCATCTCTTGTGTCCAGCTGGTTGCTAAGCCTTTTAAGGTACTTTGTTAATATAGTTTAAGTTACTGTTTACCCTAGAAGAGGCAAAAGAAAGTCAAATTGATGCCAGTTTCCTGGTTCATAAATCAAGAGAACAGGTTGTATTGCAGTTCTTCGCGGGTTCCTTGGCAGGTGTGGCGCTCTGCCTCCTCAGGCCAACCCTCAGACCGCTTCTGCAGGCCTGGTACACAGGGTGAGTGAGCTCCCTGGGCCCAAAGGGGATGGTTTGGTCCAGTTAGACTACAGGGGATTTGGTAAAGTTTATTTTGAGGTTCAGACTCAAAGTAACCTACAGTGTTGCAGGAAAAGCATGATTTATGTAAATATTTCTAAAGATATCTGAGTTTCTGGAAAAACAGTTTCATGTTAGCACATGTGAATTTACTTCTAGCTAAAATAATGGTAATATCTCTTCTGTTAAGTACTGTTTTGCCTTTTTTCAAGACAGGGTCTCGCTATGTAGTGCAAGCTGGCCTTGAGCTCACTGTAGCTCAGGCCTTTTTTATTTTTAAGCATCTCATACTTTGAACCACTTTGTATAGAATTATTCCAAACCCTTTCATGATTCAGTATTCTAGAGCAGGGTTATGACTTGGTGGTAGAGTGCTTGCATGAGGCCTTAGGTTTGATCCCCAACACTGAAAAAAACGTTATAGAAATCACTTTTCCCGTATATAATTTCAAGCAAGTATGTTAGTGATCCTTGTTCTGAATCTTTCTTTAAGGTGAGAAGAAAGTTGGTGTTGTTTCTTGAATTTCTCCTCTTAAATTCTCCCGCAGAGATTGGCCAGACTGCTGTAATAGATTTTTTTCCCCTACTCGGGAACTCTACTAGAATACTTGCCACTGAAGTTGTTTGCAAGAAGCCTCAGCCTGCTTGAGTCCTGTGGTACTTGTCCATCTTTGTCCATTTTCTGTTGCTGTACCAGAATACCTGAGACTGAGTAATTTTTAAAACTGAGATGGTTTTAATTCAGCGTTCTCGGAGGCTGGGGCATCCTCAAGCATGGTGTAATGAGGGGCACATGGGCATATGGGAAAGAGGCAGACAGAAAGGGCAACCTCACTTTGTTACTACCTGCCATCGGTCCTGCAGACCCAGAACTCATTCACTGAGAATTATCCAGTCCTGCAGAATTACCCAATTCCGCATCAAGCCAGTCTGGAAGCACCAAGTTGTCACCTCTGAAGGTCCTGCCACCTCTCAATAGCATTATGTTGGGACCAAAATCCAGCATAGGTTTTGGAGAGGACAAACCATGTCAAAATGTAGCACTCATCCTCAAATGTCATTGCTGTCTTTGCTACTCTGATTTCAGCAGTGGATTATAATGTGTACTTTTGAAGAATATTTAACATTTATGTCAGTACTATAAATATGGAATAAAGTCTAAAATGACATACAGGCTGGGCATGGTGACACACACCTGTACTCCTAGCACTTGGGAGGCTGAGGCAGGAGGATCACCATGAGTTCAAGGCCAGCCTGGGGTGCATAAGGGAGTTTGAGGCCAGCCTGCACTGTATAGCGAGACCCTGTCCCCCCCCCCCAAAAAAAAGAAAATGACATACAGGGTAGCACTGTGTAAACAATCGATATGAGTCAAATCTGAAGGTACCGTGCTAGGGAATGGTACATAAGTCAAATAAACATTGTATGTCTGCACATTTCTTCCTTTGAAACTCCCTTCAAGCACTCCAACAAACTAAGTTTATGTTGACAAGGGATTTGGCCAACTTTAATAAGAGCATGGTGCTGGGTGTAGTACCCCAAGAGCTTAGAGTTATGCTACAGCCAGGCACAGTCCCACACCACCCAGAATGGCAAATTCCTGCCTGACCATACTTCATGGCCTTAGTCTGTTGATCCTTTCTACTTCTCTTGGATGCTCTGCTTTTGGCATTTAAGAAGTCTTAAAAGGGAATGAACAATATTTAAATGGCTAAAGAAAAGACATATCATGAAGTGCTAATAAATTATGAATGAAAAGATGTATTTTAGAGGGATGTTTATCATTTTCTTCTCATATATAAATTTTTAATCATGCAGACGAGCAATGGGGACTTCAGAACAAAGCATCTCTCTCCTTTGTCATAATTAGAAATATTACATGTAGAGTGTGTGTAATGTTCCTACTGTGTTTTGTGTGCTCAGCTGACCCATATTATGGGGTACACACAGAGTAAGGGTGCCTTGTGCACTGCCCGTGGGGCTCTGTGGGTATGTGCTGCAGGTCAGTCCACTCTTGCTTGTGAGCAAGGTGAATCTTTCCTTCAAGATGAGCTGCAAGCTCATTGGAAGCCAGGGCTGGCCGGGGTGACCTCTTGTCCTGGCTCTTTGAACAGTCCTGAGCACAGCTAAGCTTCAGCGAATGCTGAAAGAGGCTGGATTTGATTCCATCTGAGAGATGATGTATTTGCCCCTCCATTACAGAATATGAAACAAAGGGCCATAATAACTAGGACACCCAATTTTTTTTTTCAGTACCAGGGATTGAACCCAGAGTCTTTGCCATGAATATCCCCATGGCTAAAGAAAAGACACATCATGAAGTGCAAATAAATTATGAATGAAAAGATGTATTTTAGAGGGATGTTTATCATTTTCTTGAATATCCCCTTGTTACTGTTTTTCATTTTGAGACAGGGTCTCCTAGAATCACTGAGTTGCCCAAATAGGGCTCAAATTTGCAGTCCTTCTGCCTCAATCTCCCAGAGTGCCAGGATTACAGGCACGCAACACCACACCCAGCCTAGTATTTTCTGTGTGGTAGAAGTCGTTTCATTATGTACAGTATAAACACAATTCTAATTAACCCTCTTCTCTAGATTGCCTTGTCTGGACTGAAGAAGTCACAGCCATCCACCCAGAGCTTGCAAATAAGTAAAATAAATGTCCCTTCTGAGAATTCAAACCTCAAACCAGGGCACAGGCTTCAAAGGCATGTTGCAGAGGCCCCTGCTGAAGCTGTCATGCTTGCCCAAATACTAAATGTGACTTCGTGCCTGAGGAGAGAGTGTGATGATCAGGTGGACACGCACGGCAGGCTGTGTGTAGCTGATCCACTGACTGCTGGGGTGGCCACACCCAGAGCCTCAGAGGCAGACACATCTCTGTGGTGGACCGATCACTACGCATTCTGCCTCCTGGCTTTGTGGTTATTGTCAGCTTCCCTTTGCTGTGGTGAGATGCCAGAGGAAATCAACCTGAAGGAGGACAGGGTTATTTTGGCTCAGGTTTGCAGAGCTTTCCATCCGTGGTCAGTTGTCTCCATTATTTGTGGAACTAAGGTGAGACTGAACACCAAGGTGGAAATGTATGGCAGGGAAAAGCTGCTCACCTCACGGCAGCCAGGAGGTGTGGGTAGTGGGGGACAAGACATAGCCCCAAGAACACCCCCATGAGCCCACTCTCTTCAACTAAGCCTCATCTTCAGGTTCCCATCACAGTGTCTCAAATTGTGGACTCATCAGTGGACTGATGTAGTCAGAGTCCTCGTGAGCTAATCACTTCCTAAAACCCCCTCCTCTGAACGTTACTGCGCTGGGACTAGGTGTTTGACCCAGGAGCCTTTGGGAAACATTCCAAATCCACCCCCCAGCAGTTATTAAATTTTTCTTGAGTAAACTCTCCTTGCTCTAAATCCACCCTCCCTATCAGGCCTCTAATTATACTTTGACTTGATATGACCCAAAATAAAACATTAAAGATACTATGCTTAACAGATTTTTCTGTTTCATAGGTAATGGACTATATTACTCTTGATTGTTTGTTTTGTTTTGTTATGTTTTGTTTTGTTGAGACAGGGTCTCACTCTGTAATTCAGGCTGGACTTAAACTCACTGTGTATTTCAGGTGGCCTTGAACTTGAAGCTGATCCTCCTGCCTCAGCCTCCCAAATGCTAGGATTACAGGCATGCACCACCACGCCCAGCTTTACTCTTGTTTGTTTTGTCAAGCAGAATATTTTCGCCTTGCAAGTGGCAGAAGCCTCACTCAAAAAACCTGAAGTAATAAGAAAATGTATTATTTAAAGTAACTGGAGGGGAGAATTTAGGACTGGTTGATTCAGAAACTCAGCCATACCAACAAGGACCTAAATTCTTTTCACCTCTCTTGTTTGTGAAATGGCTGCCATGTGTCATGTGAGCGTGCTTCCACATTATGACCATAGGAACTAAAGGCCTCTCCTGCATTCCTTCCCCCACCTGCCCAGGCTATGAGGGTAGGTGTATGTACTGCCCTTGCACTGCTTGACTTGAGCCTGAATTTCTAGTCCCATCTCTGGTGAGGGCAAGGAACTGGAACTGACCACTGCTGGCTTACACAGTTATACCTGTGCGAGAGCTTTGGGTCCTATTTCCTCGGTTTATGTTGGGTCTGTGGGACCTGGGTGTGAGAGAGAGAACCCACAGCACCTGAGCAGTCACCTCCTTGTGTCCTATGCCGTGACCACCTCGGGATGGACCAGTGGGTGTCCTCCCGATTTCTGTCACTTCTGTCTGCTCCCGGATGAGCAGCTGAGCTATTTCCCAAGTGTGGCAGGATCTTGTCTTCTTGGAAAGACCCAAATTTTCCTTGTTATTTTGCAAACAACATGTACTTGTATTTAATTTTAGTTCTTTCTGTTGTGAACTAGCTAAAAACCTTTTGACATTTTGAAGACTAACATCCCTCTTTAGAGCTGCTTTGACTCTGGTAATACTTGGAAAAAAGAGGGGAGTCCTTCGGTGACCACGGCTGTTTCCCGACTTTTCGTATATTGGCACCTTGAGTGATTTCACCATAAATATGTTCATAACCTAGTACACTGTACCCATCACCTATCTGCATGGGATGAGGTTCACATTCTGGATTATCTTTTTAAATCCGTAGAGTTTGCATAGTGCAGATACTTGTAAAACTTCACAGGTAAAATGTTAATTATAGTACAGTATATCATTACATAAACAAGTTCCTTTAAATGCTCACAGTTATGAAAGCCACATGCATTAACAAGGACCCACCTGTTTCCTCTAGCATGTGCTGTTCGTGGTACAGCTGGCTTCCCTGGCCACACTTTCCCACAGGCAGGGCAGTCTCTAGCTTCTGTGTGGCCTTGGGATTCTGGTCCACCTCTTGAATGTGATCGGGCTAAAGATCCCCTGGCATCACCTCACAGTCCTGTCTCCACCCTGTACCAGGAAATCTCTGCACTGAAGACAGGTGGAGTGCCCAAGCTGAGGTATAAACCAGGCGGAGGTGGGTTGTCTATACTGCATCCATGCCTGGTCCCCATAACTGCTGTCCCGTGAACCTGGGTCCCACCTGCAGGTGGAGCTGAGCCAGAGGCTGACTCACCCTCTGCACCCTTGACACATGACCCAGATTCCTATCCTGGAGACTGGCTCCGATGCTTGCTCTGGTTGACCGTGTTTTCTGCATGTGGTCTAAATATCCCCATCAGAATTCATGTGGGAACCTAATTGGCATTGTAACAGCATTACAAGGTGGACCTCAAGAGGCAGTAAGGCTATAAGGCTCTGAGTGTGTTGGTGTCAACGTCACAGGGCCAGCTCCTGAGGAGAGGATGATCCGGCAGGACTGTCCTTTCCTGTCTCACTGCTCACCTGCCTGTCTGCTATGTAGGTTGCAGGAGGAGGCCTACACTAGATGCAGCTCCCCATGAACATTAAATCCTCTCTCTCTTTCCCACTTTTTTTTTTTTTTTTGTATTATTGGCCCTAGTTGGAGTATTCTACAGAACATCTTAATAAACTACTTACCCTATTTCTAAGTGGAGTAGTTGGCAGACTTTATTCTTTTGTAAATGTAAATAAAACCCAACAGGCCAAAATGCATCCAAATCTTATTTCCTGGTCGAGGGCAGCTGTTCTCATTAGGCATCTTTATCTATCTTATCTATTGCCTGTGCTGGCAACTGGCTTCCTTTCTGGGCAGTTTTCCACTTAGAAGGGTAATAGTATTTGTAGATATTATTGCATCAAGTAGAAAGCAAATAAGAAATGGCGATTTTGATACTGAACAGCTGGCCAGGCTCACTGCTAAGGTGCTTTCTTTCCACACCAGCCAACCCTAGCACAGGTGATCCAGCGAACACCTTGGCAGAGTCACAGCCCCGAGCCAGCACTGCGAATCTGAGCTACAGATACACAGTCCAGTCCCACTCAGCAGAGCTGCATACACACAGCAGCTGCCCTGGCTGCCTCCGCAGAGCACTGCCCGCACTCCCCTCTGTTTCCTGTTCCTTGAACTCCCCAAGCCACCTGCTCTGTGCCCAAACCTCCTGCCTCTCCTGATCCAGCCTCTCTCTGCCATCATGCCTCTCTGTCCCCTGAAGAATGTGTCCTCTTTTGTCCTGTGCCCCTACCCCGTTTGTGTTGCTGTTATCTGTGACTTTGGGGCCAGTCCTCCTTTAGCAAGGTCCTCTGCTGTGCATCTTGCCCTGTTCCCAGCCCTGAGGATCTGGTGCCTAGGCGTCCATGCAGAAAGCTGGTTGGCACCTGGCTTCATGGTTCTGCCACGTCACCTTCTCTTCTTCCACTGCTTCCTAGGCGCCCAGGCTCCCTCCATCCATTCTCATTGCTCCCACCCAGGTGCGTGGGTTCTGCCCGTGGCTCTCATTAGGCAGCACTAAGCAGCCCTTTCTCTTCCCTGCTAGGCACATCAGCAGTTTGGAACCTTCCTAGCTGTCCTTACCACCCTCAGGAGATAGAAAGGAGGGTGCCTAGGAAAGAGGCTGCTCTCACTGCAACACCTTCACCCATCCCTCTTGTCTCAAAAGAAGGGAGTCTCCTGGCTTGTGCCCAGGTGCTGGCACTCACCTTGCAGGCCACTGAATTGTCTCTGCTCCTTCCTGATCCTGTGGAGTGACTTCCACTTTGCATCTGTCTCTAAATCTCATCTCCTCTTCCTATCACAGCCACACTCTTTGTAAGAGCTTTCCAAGAAGCTGTTCGTCTCTTTTGTCTGCAGTGTCTGTCTTCATGCTTCAGTTGACTGTAATTAGGACACCATCCCTGCCTAGCAGCCTTGACTACTTTGTTTCCCTCTTTGTGGTTGGCGCCTAGATAACGTCTGCCCCAAATCCCTGCTGTGCCAGCTCACAGGTATTTTCAGCTTAATCTCTGAATCTGCAGCTTACCTCAACATCAGTTCCTCCTCAAGAACCTTATTTTATCTCAGTCTTGGTATCACAAACTCTAGGACTGGTGGCGAGCCTATGGCATGCCTGCTGCAGCAGACTGTTTGTGTCATTAAGAGCTCTAAGAGGTTTACCATCACTGCCGTAGGCCCAAGAAACAAGGAATCGTTTCCCATGTGACTCCATTCCACCCACACCATAATGCCATGCCAGCACTGACTTTCCCTCAGGAGACATGTGAAGCCACTTGCCTCTAACCTCTGGGGTCTTAAAAACAAGAGTGCTCTTTGAGGGAGAAGCTGGGAAGACAGATCTCATCACTGTCCCCTGAGAAGATAGCACAGTCTCATCACTGAAGATGACATCATTTTCTTGAAAACTCAGGGCACAGGACAAAAGAGGACACATTCTTCACGGGACGGAGAGGCATGATGGCATCCCTGCCATCAATTGTAGAACAAAACTGTCCATACTACTCTGGCCACTCTAGCCTTCCCTGCTGCCATGATGCCTTGGTGTGGCTGCTGCTGCCTTTGTGGAATCTGGGGAGTAGGTCACAGATGTTAGTCACAGGAATGTCACCTGCGGTTCCACTTGCAGTCCCCCAGGCGTGGCACTGTGCTGCAGCCTAAAGTCCACCATCCTCAATGGTATATGCCCACCAGGCATTACCATGGCTAGGAGGCCTTCTCCGTGGCTAGGAGCTTGGTCTTCCTTCATGCTGAGCAGTCTTCCTCAGTGTGAGCCTCACCTCAGCCTCTGCCTGCCAAGGGAATCTAAGGATTCCAGTTTGGGGCTACTCTAAGCACAGCGGGCACCAGCATTCATATACGGGTCCGTATGAACCTGAGCCGTTCAAGTCTGTGAGGTAAATGCCTGGGAGTTGCTGAGTGGATAAATGCCTGAGCGTGTGGTAGAAAAATGTCCAGTTTTACACAAAACTGCCAAACCCAGAGCCACCTTTCACTTCATGGCAAAGTCTTTAGGTACTGGGGATTGTCCATTTTTCCTTCTATTTCTGTCAGGTTTTGCTTGACATATCTTAGAGCTCTGTTCGGTGTGTGCATATTTAAGGTTCTGTATCTTACAATTGCTAGTCTCACAGCACTGTTCTGTAAGTCTAATTGCCTGTAGACATTTGGACGTCCTTCGGGGTCACAGAAGCCGAAGCCTCCAGGGTGGATGTAGTTCTGAGAAGCAGGTGACAGGGCCAGCCAGGCACCAGCAGCTCTCTCAGCATCACCTGGGGAAAAAGCAGCCGGGGCAGGAAGCTCTGGAGAAGGAGTGTGGAGGTGATGCTATCAGAGGTGCACATGAGGGAACCAGGAATGCAGAGTGGGGCCTTTGGGGTCACAGAACACCGGGCAGCAGGAGCCAGCCATGCAGGTCAGGTCTGGTGCCAGGGTGGGCAAGGGAGAGGGCACTGTGGTATGATGCCTCCAGCTAAGCAGGACTAGAGTTCTCAGCTAAAGAAAACCCCAAGGGCAGTGAGGGGTTCCTGATTCTGCTTCGTAATTAACTAACTCCAGCTTGGAAACCCATTATTCCCATTCTGTGGAAATGGAATCCCAAAGTAAATGTATGACTGCTGGCAAAGAAGAAATGAAGAACTCTCCCCACATGGACTCAGGCCAGTTGCACACTCAACGCTCAACATGCCAACCTGAACTTGGCCTGAGCTGTCCTTCCCATAAGCTAGAGAGGAGGGAATAGATGCAACCACACAGATACACAAGGGCAGACAGACTCATGCCTGCTTTTTTTGGTTATTTTTTTCTTTTGTTGTTGTTTCGGTGTTTTAAAACAGGATTTCACTGTATGGCCCAGACTGGTCTTGCACTTCTGGTGATCCTCCTGCCTCAACATCATGAGTGCTGGAGTTACAGACATTGACCACCATGCCCAGCTCACACCTAACTTAAAGGGAAGAAAGAAGTGAGCTTCTCACTAAGCATGGTACACACCTGTAATCATAGCACACTAGGAGGCTGAAGCAGGGGAATTGCAAGTTCAAGCCCAGCCTTGGCAATTTAGTGACTTAGGGAGACCCTGTGTCAAAATTTAAAAGGAAGTAGGACTATAGCTCAGCATGAAGTCCTTGGGTTCAATACCCAACACCTCAAAGAAAACAAAGTGGGCTTTTCAAAGTTAGCTAGACTTACTCTTTCGTACAGAAAACACTTGAAATTTCTAGGTTAATTTTGCTTACAACTGAGTGTGTCTATTTCTTTGAATCACGGCTAGCAGGGACCAGTTTTATTCATTACAAGAATAGTTTTCAACCTTCCAGCTTCAGAAACAGCTGCTAAAGAGTACAGTTTGGAAAAACCACTGAATTAACATGTGAGTGAAATATCAAAACTACATGAATGTGAAAAGGTAAATCAACATGTGCAGGGCCGGGGCTATAGCTCAGTGACACAGCACCTGCCTGGCAAGTGTGAGGTCATGAGTTCAATTCCCAATACCAAAAAATAAACAAGACTCTAAATCAACATATATGTTGTTGTTTTCTCTAAATATTCAGTTGCTTCTTATCTTCTGTTACATTAACAATAGGGTTTCATTAAATTTTATGATCATAGTCTTTTGTGAGTGTGAAAAATAAATGCATAGCGCCTGTTTTAAAGTTTGTTTTCACAGTTTCTCTTTGTCTTTCAGATTTCTTGTTTAAATTCTTGGTTATCGGAAATGCAGGAACTGGCAAATCTTGCTTACTCCATCAGTTTATTGAAAAAAAATGTAAGTGCTGCCCAGCAATCCTTCATTCACACATGTCCAGTGAGAACGTGCTCAAGCTCAGATTGCTTACAGTAAAACTCATTTTTTTAGGGAAAAAAAAAATCATAGCTTCAAAGCACGTTTGTTTGTTTGTTTATTTATTCATTTATTTTATCTTTTTGAGACAGGGTCTCATTGTGCAGTTCAGGCTGGCCTTAAGTTCATTTTGTAGCCTAGGCTGGTCACAAACTCGAAATGATCCTCCTGCCTCAGCCTCCCGAGTGCTGGGATTACAGGTGTGCACCACTATGCCTGGGCAAAAGCACTTTTAAATAACTTTAAAATTTTATGTTCTTAAATTTTTATTTACATGATTTAATTTTTATTGTGTTAGCATTTCAGTTTAATAGTGGTTCAGTATATAGTTGTTTTCCTGGTGCTATAAGATGATACAATGGTGGTAGGCCAGCAAAGGGAGGCCCAGGCAGGAGCCTTATTTCCTAATGAAGCAGCCAGACAAGCCCTGGGGTGTCTTTCAGATGACACACGCCCTATGGCCATTGCTGCCCTCCATCCTGGTTTGCTGATAGCCTGCCAAGGTGTGAAAAGGACAACTGGTCCCTGGGGGGCTCTGGTCACAGGAGCCTGGCTGCCATTGATGGGTGCTGCCTGAGTAAATGAGGCTGGATCTTTACTCCAAACTGTATGAGACCCCAGGGGACTGTGAGCTTAAAAGGCCCCTAAATAAACAATGCTATGATCGTAGGAAAAACTGTGGAAAATGACTTTCCAAAACAGAATTAACTTAGCTTTATGAAGTACACCTGAAGCAGGAATGTCACAGCACCTCAGTAAAAGGGACGAGATAGCACAGTCTTGGCAGGGGGTGGGGACAATAAAATTCCTGTATTTATTCTGCTGCCTGTACTCCTGTCAGTGAAGAGTCAGTTGGGTCCCTTGCTCAATGACTAGATTCAGTGTACAGTACAGAACCAGTCCTTCTTGGGCTAAATCTCTTTACAGGTTGCCAAATCTTTACATTGTTCAAACCCAAAAATTAATACCCTAAGGCTACCAGGCTGGCCCTGATAAGCTTTCCTTCCTTCCCAGACACCCGGAGGCCCCAACTATTCAGCAGTGACAAGGGGCGGGTCACTATATTTCTGATGTTCCTGGCCTTTAGTTACTGCGGAAGCTGTCACCGTGTTCTGCTTGGCAGCCTCCCTCTAGCCTCCTTCTCACCCTGGTCTGCACACCTCTCCTTTACAGCAGAGGCCCCCAAGCCTGTTGGAACTGGGCTGCACAGCAGGAGGTTAGCACCAGGGAGCAAGTAAAGCTACCCCCTGGCTAAAGTACCACTGAGCTCCACCTCCTGTCAGGTCAGCAGCAGCATTAGATTTTCATAAGAGCACGAATCCTACTGTGAACTGCGCATTGCGTGCTCCTTTGAATCATCTGAAACCTTCCACCACTACCAGCCCCCGTCCATGGAAAAATTGTCTTCCATGAAATCAGTCCCTGGTGCCAAAAAGATTGAGGACTGCTGCTGTAGAGTACCTGTCCTCCAGAACAGCTGGAACAGTCACCACCTCATTATAGACCCAATGCCTAGCCCGTTGCTGGACACTGTGTCCTTCACAGTGGTGTGCTGATATCAGCCATCACCCTGTGAGCTCTCAGTAGTGGATAACTGGGTATCTCTGACTCAAGGTGGCTACTTCCTTCAAATGTACCATGCTGAGGGACTTGAAGGAAAAGCTTTACTGTATTTTATTTAAAACGGTGAGTGGTTTTTATCAGCTAGTATGTTGGAGAAAGGAATAGCTAAGATAAACTGCCTTTTCAATTGGCACAGCCCTTAATTCTAATGTTATCTGTCTAAATCTATAAACCTGTTATGCTAATGTCCTAAAACTAAAAACCTTGTTCTTGTTTTCTTTTTTAGTCAAAGATGACTCAAATCATACAATAGGAGTGGAATTTGGTTCAAAGATAATAAATGTTGGTGGTAAATATGTAAAGTTACAGATATGGGACACAGCAGGACAAGAACGATTCAGGTAGCTTTTCCTCTAACTTGATAAAAGTATTTTGAAAGAATTAATTGTATTTTTTCCACAATGTGGGTCTCACCCCCCCAAAGCTTTCCCCAGCAGTGACTTCAGAAATTCCACTCTGGACGCTCTGATTGGTAAGACAGCTAAACCTCGGCTGAAGTGTGTGCAGCGCTATTCCTAAAGATCACTGTAGGGCCTCGGCGAGGCCTTGGAACTTAAAGGCCAACTCACTGTCAGGGGACATGGCACTGTGTGTTCATGGTGTGCGTTCAGACTGAAACAGAGGTAAAGAAATGGCGGAAACACATTTTTCTGTGTTTCTCATCTAAGGGGGAAATTTTTAAACCTCATGTGATGGTCATTCTGTTTGTCTCATACTGACTGATGCACTTTCCGATGAATGGCACACATCCCACAGTACATTCTTTCTTCCACTCTTCAGTGACAGTGTAGTCACAGCTGTGTGCAGGATGGTGACTTCAGGACATTGCTGATGAGATTGCATGGTTACCATCCTGCAACTACAAAAGTGAAACAGAAGTCAGCGTTCTAAAAAAATCCAGGCCAGCGTGCCCTGTCAAAACACCAGGATGATGCACAAACCCAGAAATGCTTCAGGAGGGGAAGACAGTCCCAGGTTATATTGGAAATTAGAGCTACATCGGACCATCAACGGCACCGCTGGGAACTACAGACACTGAAAACTCAAGAGGTTAAAGTGAAAGATACCTTCAGACTCAAAGTTCTACACATAGCCCAACTGTAAATTAAGTGTAAACATAAAAGCAAAATGCCTTCAGACGTGCAGAACAGGAGGAAACAAAGTTCTCTCATATCCTCTGCTCTAGCTCAGAGCACTGCTTTTCCAGGGTGAGGCACAGCCCAGAAGGAGGGATGAGGCCTGCAGGGTCTAAGGTCTGAGTAACTGCAAGGAAGAGCCGGGGAAGAATCCAGCACGTGCCTCTAAGTGACCTCAGATCACTCAGATGTTGCCAAAGGAGGACACTGTCAACTACAAGACCCATAATTCAGAGTTTGGGGACATTTTACAGAACTACAGGAGCAAATGCCAGAAGAGACTGTAGAGCTTAGCAGTGTGTGTGTGTGTCTCCCGTGTCCAGAAGAGTGTGTACACGTGTGCTCAGCATGCATCCTTTGCTGACTTAATCAGATAAAAGTGTATCAGTCAGTGTTTTACTAGACAAACAGGTATACCACAAGATATACAAATGTATATCCACAGAGTTGGATGAGGAAGTGTGCCGAGGGTGTCAGTCCAAGTCCAAAGGATTCAGTCCAAGGTCTTGATGTTTTTTTGTTTTGGTTTGGTTTGGTTTGTTTTTTTCTGGTACCCGGAATCAAACTCACAACCTTGCACTTGCCAGGCAGGCACTGTGCTGCTGAGCTAAATCCCCAGCTCCTGAAGATCTTGAACTTACTGCAGTGTCCCGTGCAAGTCCATATTAGGAGGCTGATGAGTCTGCAACGGAAGACTGAAGAGTCTGTGCCAGAGTTGTGCACACCTATTATCCCAGCATTTGGGAGGCTAAGGCAGGAGGATTGCCACAAGTTAGAGGCCAGCCTGGGCTACCTAGTGAGTTCAAGGACAGCCTGAACTACATGACCAGACTGTGTCTCAAAGCAAACTAAAAAAAAAAAGTCTACACCAGAAGGCTACAGAGTCTGTGCTGGAAGCCAGGAGATGATTGTAGCTCCTACAGAGAAGAAACAGAAGCTGATCGTCCTTCTTCATTTCCCCCTTGTATGGTCCTTGGGCCAAGCCGCCCTAGGGTGGGTCTTCCACACCCTAGGGTGTAGAATTGCTGAGCCAATTTAGTTAAGCATCTCTTAACTAAACTTCTCAAATTGACGTAATCACTCAACCATCACAAAAAGAAAAACCAAATCTGCAAAGGAGAGAGCTTCTCTGGGGCTCAGAGCTCCTGGGGAGGAAGGCATGAGGTGGCTATGTCATTTGAAGACACTTAGGAACATGCTACTTTAAAACTATGTATATGTGTGAGAGCCAGGTATGGTGGGACACATCTGCAATCCCAGGCTGAAGCACAAGGATTATGAGTTCACAGTCAGCCTGGGCAGTTTACAAACACAGAAACAAAACCACCGAAAACTATGTATGGGTATTACACTGGTTAAAATTCTTTTTGCAAAAGTTTTAATACATTCAAAAAGTATTTTCAGATGCTTACATTTGTAGACCTGAATAATTCACATAAGAAATCACATGTCAAAACAAAGCATTGTAAAATAAATTATTAATAAGTAAGTGGGAAGCCTGGCATGGTGGCTTATGCGTGTAATCCCAGCACTCAGAAGGCTGAGGCAGGAAGACTGCTGTGAGTGCAAGGCCAGCCTGGGCTATATAAGTGAGTTCAAGGGCAGCATGAATTACATAGCAAGAACCTGTCTCAAAAAAACAAAACAACAGAGTGGAAGGAAGCCAGGAGTGGTAGTGCCCTTCTGTAATCCCAGTGCTAGAGAGACTATGGCAAGAGGATCAAGAGTTCAAGGCCAGCCTTAGAGAGACCCCGTCCCCTCCCCGCAAAAAAGAGTGTAATATAACTTGATCTAAGAATCTGAGTGCCCTTTCTCAAAATGAGAGGCACCAGAGGGAATTCCATTTTGGTACTGGGGAAAATCTGAAAGGTTGGTAATGCTAGGAGGAAGCACTTCACCAAAAACAAACCTGGAAGCTGAAAGGGTAAACAAGAGGTCGGACCCTTTATGAAGGCAGATAGAGCTGGGCAGGACAGAAGGCAGGCCCAGGAAGAGGAAGAGGAACACTGTAGGGTGCGGCATGGTGTTCCCCACAGAGGAGTGAGGGCCCTGCTGCGTGCCCATGCTTATCTGGCAGTGTCTCACCACCTACACACGCTTTAGCCTCCTTTTGCTGTTTCACGCACAGCCCAGTTGAGCTGCCCCAATTTAGGGGACACCCTACTTGTCCTGGCCTAATCCCTACTCCTTCCCATTGTTTTTGTGGCACAATTTCCAGCAGAATAATCCCTCACACATAAATGCAGAGATCAGGAGTGCTTTCTTTTGATTCAGGGTCTGCCCTGTGGTATAGTTTACAGAGGAAGCAGGGGGTTTCCATGGGAAGATGGTTTTGGTTGTAAGGGGTTCTGACTGGTTGAAATTGAAACCTGTGCAATTCTTTCAGGTCTGTGACAAGAAGCTACTACAGAGGTGCGGCTGGGGCTCTCCTTGTCTATGACATCACCAGGTAATTCCAGCTCCCCACGGCAGAGGCCGCCCAGTGCCCTGCATTCTGGGGGCCAGTCTTGACGAGGTCCTGTGTATGTGTCTGTGTCCATGGGTGGGTGCAAGGTAGCATCCAGAAAGCCCTTCAGCCCTTTCTTGTATGTCTTAGAGGGCTTTGATCTGGTCTCAGCCACTATCCTACCATACAGGAAATGTCTTTGTAAGGCTTTAGGTAGATACAGCAGTCCTCTTTCACTGCGTTTCTTAACATGATGCCCAGACACGTTCCTCAGGGTCCACGAAGCTTTATCATGCAGAGACATTAGAAGTGAGTTGTGAGAGGCTGAGGACAAAACCTCCAGGCTTGGACTGCCAGGTTCAAGCCCCAGCCCTGGCCACTGCCCATGCAGCCCCACAGACATGAGGCCTTTGCTGTCAGAGTCTGAGTTTGTTAGTGAGACAAGTAATAACCATGTAATGCTCATGCACTTATCAGAAGTTTAAATTAGTTAATATAAGTATTATAATTGGCCATATGTGGCAGTTCAATTGAAACTGAGATTGAGAATTCAGTCCCTTGGTCACACTACCACATTTCAGATGCTCAGTATCACACATGGCTGGTAACTGAGGCATCAGACAGTATAGTTTGTTTTTTGGTGTTTTTTTTTTTGTCTTTTTGAGACAGGGTGTTGCTACGCAGTTCAGGCTGACCTTGAGCTCACTTTGTAGCCCAGGCTGGCCTTGAACTTACAACGATCCTCCTGCCTCAGCCTCCCAAGTGCTGGGATAACACGTGTGCCACCATGCCCAGCTCAGACAGTATAGATTGTAAAGCATCCTGTCCTTGAAGGACAGATTGCATTGACCCAGCATTTACGGCACCATCCTAGAAACATGTGGTCCAAGGGCACTGTTGAGGGCTCCTCTTGGGTAGGAACCATCCCGAGAGAGGACCTCACATGATCACTTTCTTCTTGGGCATCCAAGAGAAGGTGGCAGCTCCCAGTCCAGCCCACCCTGTGCTCGCCAGACTGACAGTACAAGCCCTGTCCTGCCAAGGTGTGAGGCCATTAGACATATGTGTGCTCATGTGTGGGAGGGCAGAAACTTGGTCCTGGGGCAGACAGACCTGGCCAGGTCCTGCTTTGCCAGTGGCTGTTTTGTGACCTTGGACTCTGGGCCTCAGGCTCCTCATGACAAAGGAGGATGACAGTAGTCATTGTCACCAAGTCCTTAGGAAGAAGAGTTAGCATGATAAATTCTTGTGGGACAAAGCACCAGCAATTCAGGAACTCACTAAGTGGCCTAGCAGGGTCCAGCGCTGGCCTTCCGTACTCAGAGTGCAGTAGATGCCTATGGGTGAGGGAGACAGGACTCCGTTTCCTTCTGGACCTGGGCGTGCTGTTGCATACACCCTGTGGGTCTGACATCAAGGTGCGTTCAAGGTGTGTTCAGGGTGCCTGAGTTACCTCAGAGGTACTGTTGCCCTGACCTGAATTGTTGAAAAGGCTTGTGAATAGTAACAGTGACTGGAAAGAGTTGCTAGTTTTATAAAATACATGTATTATTTTCACAATCTTATGTTACGCAGCCGAGAAACCTACAATGCGCTTACTAATTGGTTAACAGATGCCAGAATGCTGGCCAGCCAGAGCATCGTCATCATCCTCTGCGGGAACAAGAAGGACCTGGATGCCGACCGGGAAGTCACCTTCCTTGAAGCCTCCAGGTTCGCGCAAGAGAACGGCAAGTGACCTCCCTCCCACCTTCTTCAAGGGCAGATCTGGGCACAATGGCATTGCTTTGAGCTTAAGATAGCTTGAATTTTGAGATTAAACTGTACTTTGGAGATGTGGAATTTCTACTATAAACTCAGGCATATCTAGCCTACTTTCAGTATATTGTATTCTGCCTACAAGTTACTCTACAGATGAAAGCAAATGTATTAACATTCTTTAATGACATTTTGGCCCAGGGTCTCTGAATATTAGGTTTTAGGTTAAGAGCTTTGTCATTGTGTTTTGAAATGATGCTGATGATATGTTCATTCTAAGTAGAAAGCAGAAGAAACATTTAATGTACTGGCCTTATTTTACTCACATTCAAAGGTGACTGAAACTTCTCTGAATTTCCATAGAGAATACACAAGGCTGCCACGTAAAGTTAAGGGTGGCTTATGGATAGCAGAATGATAAAGATTCAGACATTTTAAGTAACTTTAATATTGAGAGTTAACCAAGAACTAGAATATCCTAGTGTCCGTATTTAATTGGACTCTTAAGACCCCAACCTGCTCTTATAGCTCGACAGGTTTTCTGCTGAGAGTAAACATGAAGTGAGCAGGTCAGGGTTAGTTTTTGAGGAGCTGATTAGAATGTGGCAACACAGGAGACAGGTCAGGAGGAGTGGCCTTTGCCAATGAGGACCAGAGGCCAGAGAGGTGGTGTTGGTCCCAAACGAACAAGAACAGCTTCCCCTGGATCGGCAGCTGCTCTGGGGCTAAAGAAGCATTAACACAAGTGAGATGTCTCTGGCCCCTAGAAAGCATAGATGCCTGTGGTTTGTGGTAACACGCAGACCGTGTGGAGAAGGACATTGCTGCTTCTCTGTAGCCAGCCTCCTCCATGATGACCACTGCTGGGTGGCCTGTTGCTCGCCCCCAGATCAGGGCTGGCACAGGGTGATTGTTACCATTCAGAGACAGCTTAGATGCGCTAATGTTTTATGAACTGTATTGATTCTGTGTTTATAGAAACAGATGGCCAGAGGCCATGGGTTACATTCTCTCTGCTATTATGAGAAAATGTTAAGCAGCCTGATAGTGTCTGGATATTAAGATCATCTTCTAAACGTGGCTTGTGTCTTGTTTGATGTCACTTTTAGAGCTGATGTTCTTGGAGACAAGTGCACTAACAGGGGAGAATGTAGAAGAGGCCTTTGTGCAGTGTGCAAGAAAAATACTTAACAAAATCGAATCAGGTAAATCTTTTCCCTCGGTAGACACTCTGCTGTGTGTGTCACCCTCTGCTTCAGTGTCGCCTTTTAATGAATTTAGGCATGGCAGGCCCCACCCTCTCTTCCCCTTCCAACCTGAAGCCCTACTCATGGGCTTGAAAGTCCCATGGCTGAGATTCGAACCTCCCTTTCTGCTCTGCAGCTACCACCAGGAGTAGGCCCAGCCAGTGGAGGGAGCGGGGTTATAGCGGGAGGGGGTGCTCTTAGAGTCGAGTCTTTTTGGGACCCATCACATACAGACAAAGAATAGGCCTTGGGCAGCATCTGTCAGCAGCATGCTGATTTGTAGGACCAGAAGTCCTGGGCGACTGGGCAGAGTGTGGTCTGAGGAAGATGCAAGTAGATCATATAAGGTTGGCCGCTGCATACTGGATGTCAGGAGCCATGCACTTGGGAGGAACTATTTCTGAGCTAAATGAACACACCTCAGTTGCAGTGTACATTATTGTATTTCTTATGCAGTAAAAATAAAGTAATCTTAACATAGGCAGCAAAGGACTGCATAGTTGCAGGTTACTAAAGTTGATATTTAGGTACATTTCACCAGAATTATATGTGAGCATTCACCACTTAGTTAATGCAGCCAGATATCTGAGTGCCTATCCTTTGTTAGGCTGAGTAAACTGCAGCCCTTGCCCTCAGGAAACTGTCTTTCCTGGCAGATGATTAAAAACAATTCTAATTCTCAGGATCAGTGGGGTGATGAAGAGGCATATAGGCTGCCAGGGCAGCATGGAAGAGGGGGCCTTCTCCAGCCCAAGCACAGAGTTGCCAGGCAGGCTTCCTGGAGGAGGTGACTGCATTTCTGCAAAAGGGGCAGCTGGGAAGATGGTGGGGGATAGCAGTAGAGAAACTGAGGAAGTGGAAGCAGTCCTCAGAGAAGACCTTCTCAGTCCTCAGAGAAGACCTGGAACCTCATCTTACAGTCACTGCTTCTCATCAGAACTGTGCCTTGCTCCCCTGGGACCCTCTAGAAGGCCTAGTTCTCAGCCACACCTGGCATGGCACTCTGGATGCTCTGTCCCACAAGTCTGATGTCCACCAAAGACAGAGAACACTGCAGGGGGAGCTGGTGAGGATGAGACCAGGCTATAACCCAAGGTGAGCCTTGCAGGAGGCTCTGGCATTCATGCAGGAGGGCAAGAATTCTGAGTATAGGAGGGATGGAACCAAGGCTCTGTGAGGATGCAGAAACAGAGAAGACACCATGTTGGTGAGCCCTGGACACATGGGCAGCAGTATTAGATGGACTGAACAGTATACAGGGCAGCTTGGGTAGGGAGGGTGATGAGGATCAGTACTCATACATAGGCTACCCAGTAGGGAGTGGAGGAGAAGCAGGAACTCTTTGGGAGTTGAGCTGGTTCCACATGGGAAATAGGATGTTAGCTGTGTTCATTTGGGGGCTGTCAATACCAGAGATAGCTGAGAGTAAGGAATGTGCTCGTCAAGGAGGGAGCAGTGGTAGAGCCAGGCCTGCAGAGGAAGGTGAGTGGAGCATGAGTGACCTGCCGGCCACAGCCAAGGAAGGACAGACTCAGAGGTCATAAAGAGAAGCCCAGGACGCACTGTCCATTGTTAATTCAGAGGGGAAGCCTCAGGGCTGAGGACCACCCTGAGACCTGCATGTGGTAGGCAGTGCTCACATCTGTCAAGCCCGGTCCAGCAGGGAGTCCCAGCCACTGGAGGGGACAGAGGGTGGAGAGAGGGCAGGGCGTCCCCTCCAGTGGGAGGGACCTAGGGCAGTAGATTTGGAGCAGGTGGAGCTTGAGGGAATTCTGACCAAGGTAAGTGCAGGGGAGAAGACAGGGGAGGAGCAAAAGAAAGCGGGAAGCAAGGAAAGGACAGGGAACGACGCTGGGGACAGTGAGGGGTCGGGCTGGTCATCAGTCCCAGAAAGCACCCCACCATTTTTATGGTTTTGTTGGTTTGGTTTGGTTTCTGCAGTTTGGTTTGGTTTTGGCACAGGGTCATGCTGTCTTATTCTAGGCTGGCTTGCTCTGTAGCTCAGGCTGGCCTCAAATTTGCAGCAGACCTCCCACCACAGCCTCCAGTGTGCTGGGATAACAGGTGTGCACTACCACATTCGGCTCTTTTTATGTTTTTGACCGGAAAACAAACAAAAGAACTTGCTAAGCTTAGTATAAAACCTTATTTTTTAAGCCTTTGAGATAAATATTTATTGTTAAACCTGGCATGCTACAGAGCGTGATAGAGCTGCTATGCAATGTGGGGTCCTCCGATGTGGTGGCAGACACTACATATGAACCTCTTCAGATGCTTTTCTCCTGAGAGCATGAAGTCCGTAGCTATACCAGATGGAAAAGTATAAGGTTATGAGTTCAGATTCTTCAGCATTACTTTTTCATTGTCACTGTGGAACTCTACATCCTTGGGGTTTAGAAACCATTGTTTCTTCCCCTTTGTTACACAGGCATGAGCACATGGTAGCTGCCAGGGCTTGGTTCTTTCACTTACACCCACAAATCACCACAACTCTGGGAAAGGAGCTTCCGTGCATGTGGGTGTATTCATAACTCCAGGAATGGGGAGGTCACGTGTGGTGTGAGTTGTTCTGCGTGTGTTTCCCCGTGACGCGCAGAGCTGGTCTGCTGCACACATCTGGGTTGTGGCCAACATCTTGCTGTCATAACCAGGCTGCAGAGAGGGACCTTCTCAGTGTCATTTCACACAGCCTGAGGGTGTGAGATATGAGCTCCCACAGAGGGCGCGGAGGTTGGGACATCAGCAGCTGGGATCAGGTGCAGGCATCGCCTTTCCTCCCACAGACAGGCGCCTCACAGAGGCCAGGACCTTAGGGGTGTGATCAGAGTTGAAGTTTTATCTACCTACTAAGTGAACAGTGGTGTCTCTATAGTTTTGATTTTTAATTGACTTATTTTGCACACATTCTCTCCTCACATAATTCCAAACTCAGCATGTACCGGAGCACACAGTAGAAAATCTCCCTCCAGTGCCACCTCTCCCGTCTCCAGTCGTCCTAAATTTGAAGCCAGCCATTAGCACAGCCCTTTGTGTCCTTCTAGAGATACTTAACGCCTGTTCACACAAACTTGTGTTTATCCTCTCTTCAGCTCAGTGTCACAGAGATGTGGTGGGTGCTTTGCTTTCTTCACTGGGTGTGTTTGGGGATCACAGAAGCATAACGATTCTTCTAAAGGAGTCTCTGTTGGTCCTCAGGTGAATTGGACCCGGAAAGAATGGGCTCAGGCATCCAGTATGGAGACGCTGCCCTGAGACAGCTGCGGTCCCCAAGGCGCACACAGGCCCCGAGTGCACAGGAGTGCGGGTGCTAGGAGCAGGTGGGTGCACCCCCAGCCCAGCCCAGCCCAGCCCAACATGCTCGAGCACAGAGTAGAGCGAGGGCCGAGGTGCTGCGGCGTGGAAAGGAGAGGACGGAGTGTGAGTGACAGAGCTGACACGCAGGAACTCCTCATTCCCTTTCCAGAAGGCTCTCAGCAGGGGTGGCTGAGACAGAAGCCCTTGTCTCACTAGGCCAGGGAAGAGACATCCTTGGCTTAATTGAGGTCTCTGTGAATGTGCCTTTTGCTGACATAGAAGGCTTACTTCTAAAATTGGCAGATGTCTCCATATAACTTTTTAAAGCTTTCTCCTTTTCCCATTTACCACAATAGGCTTTACTCCCAGCACTCTGGGTGGCTGAGGCAGGAGGATCACAAGTTCGTGCCCAGCCTGGGCAACTTAGTGACTCAGTAAAACACTGCCTCAAGGTTAAAAAAAAAAAAAAAGGGCTGGCTTTGTCACTCAGGGTTAACGTCCTGGGCTCAATCCTCAGTCCTGTCAAAAGAAAAAGGATTAAGCAAAAGAAGAGGTGTCTGCTAATGTTAGGCTTTAACCTGTATTTATTTCTACATTTATAACCAGGCAGATTTTTAAGTTGTTCTTAATATTTTCAGGTGTCTTCAATGAAATATGGACACCAGGGATGGAACTCAAAGAATTTGAAGTTTTTTTACCACCATCTTTTTTCTACTCTATGCAGAAGTAGATCTTTGTGGGGAAAAGACAGTGCGGGGTGTGATGCAGGCTGGTGTGGACACACCCAGCAGCCACATAATGACCCTGACCAGTGGACAGCACCCTCAGACTTACGCACATGTGTAAAAACCTCTTGTCCCGCGCTGTCCCTCTCACCTTCAGCGTGAGCCGTGACCGTGTACTGTGTGTACCCCCATGCTTTTCCATTGCATGTATCCGGTGTATGATAGAATGTTGCAATGCAGTTTAATATTTTTTTTAATCATAGGAACTGAAAATCGTTAATATGAGGTGTGCTTGCTCATCATATTGGTTATATTTATGACCTGATATTCAAGGACTCTGGCATTAATAGCCAGTGTGTTACTTATTTAATTCTGCTTTCCACATTCTGCACTGTGTTATGTGATCCACACTTGAAATACCAATGATCATTCACTAACATCTTGAAATAAAGTGAAAGGCGGAGTTTCCCATGAACTGTATGCCGTGCGTTCTTAGTTGACGTTAGGCTTCTGCCCAAGTCAGCCCGAGGCTCTTTACCTGTTGTCCTGCGCTGTTGTGACCCATGTGACTGGTGCCAGGATTCTGGTGCCTTCGACCCATCCCCTTAGGCACACATTCCCCCAGGACCAGGGTTACACGGCAAGCACAGGCAGCTTCTGTGCCTCCAGCTGCTGATATGTCTGGTCTCCCATGAGAAAGCACCGGTTTGCTACTGTCCTTTTTCTGGAGTTCGGTATAAGGGCATCACTGCCTCTGTTTCAAATCTTCCATTATGTTGTGTTCAGGGAGACCCACTAACTCTAACGCATAGTAAAAGGATACTAACTGAGAAACTTCTTCTTAGCTTTTGTTGAGTATTTAAATGCCCCGCTACAGTTATGGATTGACCTGTTTTTCACATAGTGGGTATAGTGAAGTATCACATATATTATAAACATTGTTCTTATAACGTAGAATGCCAGTGCAAAAACTATATAATGAAAACTTTCTTTAAAGCTGAGGTACAGTATTAAGTCAGAAAGGCTGAAAAGTATTCTTCACATTACATGTCCTTCCGCTGTGACTTTTTAGTCATAGACTGGTAAACTTACTAACATGTATTTAGAAGCTGCCTACTCCTTTTCTTGTCTTATTTTAGTAAACATAGGAGCACAGAGACACAAACTTTAGAAAATGATTTGGCTAAAAATAACAGTATGTATCTATTTTAGATATTTTAACGTTTTAGGATTTTTTTATCCCATGAATATTTTGCTTTGAAAATTTAGATGCTGAAGCAAATTCTCAAACTGAACCATCTCTAGAAACTCGCTGGAGAGCGATTCACTGCAGTCTCACTGGACTGCTCAGCTTGGATCAGCCCCTTGGGGTAGGAGCACATCAGTTCATTCGGGGCAGGAATTGTTTTATGAGCAAGTTAAGACAAACTTGTTTTATGAGCAAGCCTGTAACTAAACCGTAGATACTATATATTCCTCCATGTTCTGTGACCAATAAAAGTTGCTGGAGAACAGTTTCTGGTGACCCTTCATAAAGCGCTTGCCTTCAAGAAAACTGAAAGAATGGGGACTTGGTTTGAGGCAGTCTGGCAATAAAGGTAGATGTGTGTGTCCCACAAATTATGAGATTTACAGGTCACTCTTACATTGGTGTTTTGGAAAAGTAATTTTCATCCTCCTGGAAGAAGGCTGTGAAGTCTGACTGAACATGAGATTGCAGTTCTTTGTTTTCGTTAAAGAGACTAGAAAAAAGTTGCAGTTCTTTATGGCCTGGCATGCAAATAAAAGTGAGCACAGCACAGTCAGCAAATCTGCCAGTTTTCTTGAAGACGTGGCTTGTGGCTCTTAGAAGAGTTGCTGAAAAGGTAAGAACGTTGATTCCTAGCAGGTCTGCAATACTATTTAAAGAACCAGGTGCTGAAATTAGAAACCTGAATGATTTGTGGCTTCTTCTGTGACAGAGCAGATAATGGGTTCATTTTCTGACACTTTATCTTTTTAATTTTTCTTTTATTGGGGGGCAACAAGAGTGACTTTAAAATGCTGGAGAACTTCTAATACTTTTCTATATGCCTGTTGTGAAGTGAGTCTCCTTCAGGATGCCCCTGACAGTTCATGTAAACACAACGTGAGCTTGTGGTGCTTGTTCCTTGCTTACCTCATGGTTGTATTCACTTCTTTAAGGGGCTGTGTTCAGAATCTTGGATGGCACTGTCTGCGAACATCAGACTCAACAGTCCCAGTTCAGAGAGGAGCCAGGTTGGCAGCTGTCACCCTTTGAGGCTGGGAATATTCCTTGCCATGAGTTCTAGGCCAGCTTGGGCTACATAGTGAGCTCAAGGTCAGCCTAAACTGCATAGGGAGACCCTGTCTCAAAAAACCAAAAAAAAAAAAATTAAATAAAATAGCATTTATGTACATTTTCATCGTTTTATTATTGAGACTGTTAATATGCACAAGTATAGAGAAAACAGCATAGTGAACTAGGACAGAGCTGGCATCTGTGGCCCCAAGCCTGGCACACAGGAGGGACTGTGGTGCTCGTGGAATGAGCAACCCCAGAGCCTGTGTCTCCGCGGCTCCACTGTGCCCAGACATTCCCAGTGCAGCCTGCCTACCACGAGACCCTTTTGTGCAAAGCCCCTGAACCAATACCACCACAGCCTTCCCTCCTTCTCTCCCCCCACCTACTTTCCTTTCTTCTTTCCATGCTGGAGATGAACCCAGCCTCGGAAGGCTGAAGCAGGAGGGTCGTTGCGAGTTTGAGACTAGCCTGGACTATAAAGTGAGCTCAAGGCCAGCCTGAACTGCATAGCGAGACCCTGCCTCAAAAAGACCGAAAAAAAATCTCCCTTGGCTCTCAGCATCTTCCTTCTTGGCCTGGTCTGTGAGCGCGTAGTAGGTGTGACTTCGGATTCCCCACCCATTGGATTTGTCACTGGAACAGGAGTTCCCCTGTGGCTGTGAACGAGCAGGGGAGGATGGGCCACTGCTCGGCACCAAGGCTGGTATAGGCCATGTGGTGTGTGTGATAAGTCCTAAGTGCCCCGAAGAGCTGTTGGCCTTTTGGTTCTGCTCACTATGAGCACAGTCACGGCCAAGAGCTTCCTGTGTCAGGGTGAAGCCAGAGCCCCAGCCAGCCTTGGAGCTCAGGAACCACCACCGCCTCATGGGCTTAGTGGAAGGAAAGGGTTCACTTCCCTGCCCTGATTTTAAAATTAGATGACTTTACCAGAGACCCTGGGTTTTAAACTTCACTGAGCTTGTGAGAAGGGAAGGTGTTCACTTCCCTGCCCTGATTTTAAAATTAGATGACTTTACCTGAGACCCTGGGTTTTAAACCTCACTGAGCTTGTGAGTACATATTTTATCTGATTTCCCAAACCTCACTCCTGCCTAAGCCATGTGAGGTGCACTTTTACATTGAAGAGACCAGCACCACTGCAGACCTCAGAGTCCCTGTGGTCATTCAACACCTATCTTTTCTCCTGTCACAGTACAGAACTTACTATCCCCTTCTTGTTTAGAATAGAGTTGATCAGAGAAATTTCTAGGCAATTTTTAGTTTAACAGGAACCTCATTTTTAATACTGCTAATAAAATATCAGGTAATAACAATACCTCCAAGGGACATTGCTGTGGTGGGGCGGGGAGTGCTAGGGATTAAACCTAGGGTATTCATGCTGAGCTAATTTTGAGACAGGGTTTCAGTAAGTTGCTAAATTGCCTAGGCTGGGCTCTAACTAGGTATCCTCCTGCATCAGCCTTCCAAAATGCTGGAATTATAGGTGTGTACCACTACTGCCAGTGGGACATTGCATTTGTATAAGTTAAAACCATTCTTGAGCTGGGGGTGTAATCCATGGCAGAGCTGATTGTCTGGCATACTCAAGGCCCTGCTGGGTTCAGTCCCCAGTGCCACAAAAAGTATAATAAAATAAGGCATTGGCACTTTTAGTATCTAATTTCACCTTCACAGGGGTCAGGTCAGGTACTGGGTCCTGGAAGCCGAAGGCCAGGCTGGTTCATCCACACTTGAGGGGGGCATCCTGCCCTGGAGCAGGCACTAGGCAAGGAACTCCAATTCTGTGGACTGAAATCTTGTTCTTTCAACATTTTCTTTTTTCTTTTTTTATTTTTGGACTTTTTGAGATAGGGTCTTGCTATGCAGTTCAGGCTGGCCTTGAGCTCACTTTGTAGCCCAAGCTGGTCTTGAACTCGCAAGGATCCTCCTGCCTCAGCCTCCCGAGTGCTGGGATTACAAGTGTGCACCACCACTGGGATTACAGGCATGCACCACCATGCCCAGTGGCAACATTTTCTTATGAAAATTTCAGACACATGTTTGCTGGAATTTTTTTTCTTATATTTTTTCCCCATTTTTTTTTCCAGAAATGCTGCTTATCCTGACATAGGATTAAGAAAAGGGTCATTGGAGATGGTTGGCAATAAATGCAAAAGTAGTCATTATCCAGGCAGATTTTTCACAATTCTAAAATTGAATTGTGGTGGAGAAGCAAACTATTTATTATTCATCATCTCTGTGTTAGAGATGTGAATGGAGTGTTGGAAAAAGGAAAGTAATAAAACATGTATGAGGATAAACATTCAAGTGAGAGAAGATAACTGATAAATATACAAGTGGAGCCACTCTTCTTCACTTTATTTATTCATTCATTCATTTGCCAGAGTCAGATTCATTTATTTATTTTGTAAATCCTTATCAAGTTGCCATAAATATAGATTAATAGCCAGACTAACAAGTCAAAAAACATGTAAAACACATAAGACAAACATACTAAATCAAGGTACACTTTTAGATATATTGCCCATGCTGGATTACAGTAACTTCTCTGTCATTTTTTCCTATTGTCTATCTTTTATTTTGTGCTTTTTATTTTGCACTTTTTTTTTTTCCAGTACCAGGAATTGAACTCACAACATTGTGCTTGCCAGGCAGGTGCTGTGCCACTGAGCTAAATCCCCAGCCCCTATTTTGCACTTTATTTATATAGTATATTAGGTTTCTCATATGAGAGAAACCATGCAGTATTTAAGCTTATGCATCTGATTTACTTCACTTAACATTACGGTATCAGGGTACATCCATTTTTCTATAAATGACAAGTATTTCCTTTATGGCAAAGCAGTACTACCATTGTATATAAATTCCACATTTATATACATTTATATAAGATCCATTTATCTGTTGACAGACATAATAGGCTATTTCCAAGAGTTAGCTATTATGAATTGTGCTGCTATAAACATGGGTATACATATATCACTGTGATAACTCTTTTAGGATGATACCTAGAAGAAATAGTTGGGTCAAATGGAATTTCTATTTTTAGGGGTTTTTTTAGGAATTTCCATGCTGATTTCCATAGATTATATCACTCTAGACACTCCCACCAACAATGGAGACAGGCTCTTCTTTCCCCACGCCCTTGCCAGCATTTGGTATTATTTGTTTTTGTTTTTGTTTTTTTTATGATAACCATTCTTTCTGGAGTGAGATGGAATCTCAGTGTTGGGTTTTTGTGTATTTTTGTTTTTACCTCAGTGTTATTTTAATTTGCATTTCTCAAAGGGTCAGTGATGTTGAATATTGGTTGATTTCTTTTTTTTTTTTTTTTTT
>NW_004955492.1:8685657-8711027 GCF_000276665.1 Chinchilla lanigera | reverse complement strand
TTTTGTGTATTTTTGTTTTTACCTCAGTGTTATTTTAATTTGCATTTCTCAAAGGGTCAGTGATGTTGAATATTGGTTGATTTCTTTTTTTTTTTGGTTTTTCTCTGGTACCGGGAACTGAACTCACGACCTTGCGCTTGCCAGCCAGGCGCTTTTGCCGCTGAGCTAAATCCCCAGCCCCAGTGATGTTGAATAAATACCTGATTGTTTTATGTATTTATTAGCTGTTTGTACTTCTTCATCTGAGAAGCGTCTATTCATTTCAGATGCCCAAATTTTGGATTGGGTCTTTAAATTCGAGGGGTCTTTTTTGTTCAGTTCTTCATATATTCTAGACGTTAGTCTTTTGTCTGAGGAGTAGCTGGTAAAATTTTTTCCCATTCTATGGGTTGTCTCTTCACTGTTAGTGGTTTCTTTAGCATTGCAAAAGCTTTTTCATGTGATGAGATCCCAGTTGTTGATTCTTTGTGATAGTTCCTGTGCAATTGGGGTTTTATTCATAAAGTCTTCTCCTATACCTATATCTTCAAGAGTTTTACCTATTTTATCTTCAGCAGGTAGTTTGTTTTAATATTTAGATCTTTGATCCATTTAGATTTTAGTCTAGTGCATGGTGAGAGATATGAGTCTAGGGTCAGTCTTCAACATGTGGAAAGCAAGTTTGCCCAGCACCACTTATTAAAGAAGCTATCTCTCTTCCAGTGAAGGTGTCTAGCCCCTTTGTCAAAGATAAGGTAGCTGAATGTGCTTGGGGTTGTTTCTGCATCTTCCATTCTGTTCCATTGATTCTCAGGTCTGGTTTGTGTTTGGTTTGGTTTGTTTGTTTGTTTGGTTGGTTGGTTGGTTGCCAGTACCATGCTGTTTCTATCCCAGTAGTTTTGTAATATGACTTCAAATTGGGGGTTGTGATGCCCCCTGCCTTAGCCTTTGTTGCCCAGAATTGCTTTTGCTATTCTAGGTATCTTCTAGTTCATATGAATTTTAGGATTGCTTTCTTTGTGAGATATGCTGTTAATATTTTGATTGGGATTGCATTAAATCTGTACAACAGTTTTGGAAGTATAGCCATTTTATTTATATTGGTTCTGCCTATCAAAGAACAGAATATCTTTCCATTTTCTGATATCCTCTTAAACCTTTTTTAAACATACTGTAGTTTTCAGTGTACTGGTCTTTCACTTGCTTTGTTAGATTATTCCTAAATATTCCATTCTTCTTAGTGCTGTTGTGAACAGTGTGGTTTTCCTAATTTCTCTCTTAGTGAGTTTGACCAAGGCCATCTTTTTTTGGTGTTTTTTTTTTTTTTTTGCGAGGGGGAGGGTTGGGTTTTATTTTGTTTTGTTTTATCTGAGACGGTCTCACTATGTAGTGCAGGCTGGCCTTGAACTTACTTATGTAGTGCAGGCTGGCCTCAAACTCACAGCGATACTCCTGCCTCAGCCTCCCAAGTACTAGGATTACAGATGTGTGCCAGAATCATGGAATGAAATAAGTTTGTGAACCAAGGTACAGCTGTATATGGCATTGGAAATGAGGGAATGTGAGAGGGAAAATTTGATGTGATATGAGATATGAGAACTGTGGTGTGAGTCGGGGAGAGAAGTGGGACAAAGGATCCTTTGGGGAGTAGAAAGATGTTTATAGGATTAGGCAAAAAGAGAAAAACTGATGAGAAATAGAGAATGAAAGAAAAAGAGGGAAAAAAATTACATGAGGAGTGAATGTAAGAGAGAAAAAGGGAGAAGAGGAAAATATAAAGAAAGAAGAAAAACAATGAAAAGATAAAAAGCAAAACAGAAGAAGAAAGAAGAGCAAAAGAAGAAGAAGCAGAAGAAGAAGAAGCAGAGGAGGGGGAGGAGGAGGGAGAACTCCCCAAACTTCAATAAATTGGTGAAGAAAAAAGAAAAAAAATCAGGGGGAAAAAAAAAACCCACCCTCACAAGAGGAAAAGAAAAAACGGCTGCCGGGCCTGATGGTATACTCCAGCACCCAGGAGGCTGAACCAAGAGTTTGAGGCCAGCCTTGGCTACATAGCGCAAGACCAGCCTGAACTACCTAGTGAGACGCTCTCTCAAAAAAATTTTTCTCTGTCCCTGCTCATACAGGTAGATAAAGAAGGTAGTCAGACCTAGGTCCATGCTGGATCCAGGCACCAGCAGCAGTAGGAGTAGGGTGAGGCCGCCAGCACCATGACTTTCAAATCCAGAGCAACTAAAGCTGAGCCTGGCCTCTGGCCGTGCGGTGGGGGCATGTGTAATTTGCTCAAACCCTTCAGGGGGTCTCTGTCCAGCCTGCTCCCTGACTGCAGAGGTCTGTCACTGTCAGTCACTGGGGGAATATAACACTGGCCGCCCTAGAATGAAGCTGCCCCCAAGCTGCTGAGTCCTAGGTTCAAATAATCAACCTTCCCCTGGAATGGTGTGCAATACACACTCTCTCCAGGGACATGGCTGGAGCTTGGGCTGCAGTCATCACCAGCTGTTGCCAGTGGAAGGACTCACATGGGGGCAGGACCCTGTGCTCTCCCCGCAGGTCACAGCACCGCCATTCTGGTCCACTGCCTCATTTCTCCCAGCTTTCCCTTTGTCTCTGTAAGTTCAGTCTCTCTTTCCCTAGAACCACAAGCCAGGAGCCAGGAAGAAAGTGCAGACTGTCCCTCGCTAAACCTCTGTATTGTGTTCGTCTCTTCAGTTTCTCTCTGGCTTTTAATTTTTCTGTCAGATCCTTCCTGGTGCCAAGGCATCTGCTTCTCTCTTTTATTCTCCCCCAGGTTGGTATTTTCGTGCCTGGGTTTGGAATCTCGGAGAGGCTGGGTTGTTGTTGCTCACCACTCCACCATCTTCCTGGCAGTCCCCCTGTAATTTCATTTTTCTTCATGTAAAACTCCAATTTCTCTGGAGATTCCTCTTTGGCAGTTTACTTAAGAATATGCTGTTTAATTTCAGATTTTCTGGTATCTTGCTACTTATTTATAGTTTAAGTCTATCACAGACAGAAATACACTGTGTGTGGTTTTCATTACTGTAAATTTGTTAAGGTTTTCTGTGAACCCGGATGCGGTTGACTGGCTCTGCTCTCCAGCACTTGGTGGAACACGCCCCCTGCTGGTAGATAAATCAGCACGGCCGATGATGCACAGATACTGCCTCAAGTGCAGGCTCACTGAGAATGCTATCTTCAGCGGGACATGGCGCGGGGTGGCGGGGTGGGGAGGCACACCTATAATCCCAGCACCAGGATGCTGAGGCAGGAAGATCACAAGTTCAAGCCTGACCTGGGCAACTTAGTGAGACCCTGTCTCAACATACATACATACCTATGGGCTGGAGATGTAGCTCAATGCAAACGCCCTGGGGTCAACCCCCAGTACTGGGGAGAGAAAGAGTCTTCTTAGTGAACTGACCCTTTCAATACATAATAACCCTCAATTCCCACGAAGAGAGCATTGGATGTAAATCGTTGACCTATTTGGTCTCTCTTTGTTTCATATTTTGCTTTTCTGTCTCCTCTTACTTTCATTTGGGTTATTTGAGCGTGTTAGTACTGACGATCTCCTTCTAAAAATTTTGGAGGAAAAAATTTAATCTATTGAGAACCATTTTTTAAATCCTTTCATTTGGAATGTGGCAGCCTCCACCTCCACTTCCACTTTCTTCTCCACCTCTGCCTCCTTCTGCGGGAGTTGTCATGGAGACCACACCTACACGCAGGGAAAGTGCCTTCAGACATGGCACGATCTTGTGCTTTCAACCAGCTTTTAAACATGCTTTGAAGAACTCAAGAGAACAGCCTGTTATATTTACCCCGAGAGTCCCGCTTCCTGATGCTCTTTATTCCTGGTGTTCTGTGGACCCTCTGGGTGCTGTTGTCCTCTGAATCTCGTCTGTTGGCAGCTCCTGTCCTGCAGCTCTGGCCGCCAGTGCTGTGTTCCCCTTTGTCTCAAATGTCAGCACTTCACCATTTCCTGTGGGAATTCTGCAGTATAGAATTTTGCACCGACAGTTACTTCCTCTTAGCACTTTCAGAAGCAAGCCACCTTCTTCTGGCCCTCAGGTCACTACAAAAGCAGCTTCTAGGACAAATCTACTATCACTGAAACTGCTGTTTCCTGTGGCAACATCTTGCTTTCCTCTGCATCTCAGTGGCTGTGTATTTCTTGTTGTGGCAGTGTAAGGACTGTGTGCCTGACTGGATTTCTTTGGGCTCACCTTGTCTGGGGTTTGCTCAGCGTCTTGAATCTGTTAGGTTTGTGTTAAGGCTATACTTTCAGGGATCATTTCTATGGTATGTCAGGTTTGTGTCTTTCACCAGCTTTGGAAGGCTGTGATGGTTAATGGTGATTGTCAGCTTGGCTGAGACACCTGGATTAGTAAAGCATGCTTCTGGGTGTGGTAGGGGAGGTCATGGGGACATGGCCTTGGGGAGAATACATGAATAGATATACAGTCCTCTCTGCTTCCCAGCCACCCCGAGGTGAGCAGTCTTCCTGTCACATTCTTCTCTATTGTGTTTCTGCCTGAGAGCAAGCCAACCATGAACTGAAATCTCCAGAACCATGAGCCAAAATAAACCTCTCATCCTTTAGTTTGTGTCTGTCATGTATTTTGTCCCAGCAACAGAAAGCTGACCAACACAGAGGTTTTCGAAGCACATTGTTCTCTCTTACCCTTCTCTGTGATAGGACCCTAGGCCAGTGGTGGCAAACCTTTTAGAGCTTTCAGTGACACAAGAAGCCTGGTGTGGCACACATGCCATAGGTTTGCACCACTGCCCAAGGCGTTCTGTTATCATCTCACAGGTCTGTGAGACTGTGCTCTTCTATTTTTCAATTGTTTCGCTTGGGTGATTTCTATGACATCTCACTCTCTTTCATCATCTCCGTTCAGCCATAAACTCTTCCTTAAAATTAATTTTATAAGGTCCAAGGATATAGTTCAGTAACTAGCACCTGCCTGGCAAGTGTGAGGTCCTGAGTTCAATTCCTGGTACCAAAAAAAACTAATTTTATAGGTATGTTTTAGATATACATAATGTTCACATTCATCAGTGGGCATTTGCACCTGTACGTGATATATCTTGATCCTTTTTTCTCCAGTCCCCTCTCTTCCCTTCAACTCCTCTTCCCCTCATTTATAAAAGTTTTGTTTCCATTTTTCCTTCTGTTCTTTTTTTCTTGTCCCTTTCCTTTCCCCCTCCCCCTCCCTTATTCCTCTTCTCATTTGAATGTTTTCTTTCCATTTTCCAAGATCTATTGTACATTTTGATCCTTCTTTACCCTTTTGGTTTCTCACACCAGAGAAACAGTGCAATATTTAAATTAGGTATCCAATTTTCAGCCATAAATCCTATCCAGTGAAATTTTAAGTTTCAGTTAGTGTTTTTCAGTTCTAATGTTTTCATTTAGTGTTTATATCACCTATTTGTTCATTTCTATCTTAGTATTGATTTCAAGCATGTTTGATTGCTCATTCTGAGTTTTTTAATAGCTAAAGTCTGTAATAGCACCTGCTGTCTTTCCTCATGAAAGTTTCAGAGTCACTCAGATGCTGGGGTGTGTGGGGGCTGCACCCTAGACGCTGTGACTGTTACATGTTTAAATTCTGTGGAGCACATCACCATGGTGATTGCAATAACAAGTCCTTACAAAGGTGGCAAAAAGGGAACCAACAATAAAGTGGTTGGTCCACTTTCTAAAAAAGACTGGGATGACCTGGGCATGGTGATGCACACCTGTAATTCCAGCACTCGGGAGGCTGAGGCAGGAGGATTGTGATGAATTCAAGGCCAGCCTAAACTATATAGCAAGACCCTGTCTCAAAAAAAAAAAAAAAAAAAAAAAAATCAAGAAAATAATTCTAGTAAAAAGACTGGTATGACGTGAAGGCACCAGGTATGTTCAAGGTAAGAAATTTTGGAAAAACACGTCACCAGGACTGAAGGAACCAAAATTGCATCTGATGGGCTCGAAGGTCCTGTGTTTGAAGTGAACCTTGCTGATCTGCAGCATGACGAAGTTACCTTTATAAAATTCAGGCTAATTACTGAAGATGTTCAGGGCAAAAACTACCTAACTTCCATGGCATGTATCTCACCTATGACAAATGAGCTATGGTCAAAATATGGTAGGCCATGATCAAAGCTCATGTTGATGTCAAGACTACGGATGGTTATTTGCTTTATTTGTTCTATGTTGGTTTTACTAAAAAATGTAACAATCAGATACGGAAGACCTCTTATGCTCAGCACCAACAGGTCTGACACATCTGGAAGATGATGGAAATCATGACTCAAGAGGTGCGGACAAATGACCTGAAGTCAGTAAATTGATTCCAGACAGCATTGGGAAAGACACAGAAAAGGCTTCCGTCTCTATCTTCTTTATGATGTCGTCAGAAAGGTAAAAGTGCTGAAGAAGCCCAAGTTTGATTAGGAAAACTTACGGGGCTTCATGGTGAAGGTAACAGCTCTGGAAAAGCTCCTGGGGACAAGACTGCTGCTAAAGCTGAACAAGCTGATGGGCATGAACCACCCATCCAAGGATCTGTTTAAAGTCCAGATTTTTTTCTTTTTTGTCTTTTTGAGACAGGGTCTCACTATGCAGTTCAGGCTGGCCTTGAGCTCACTTTGTAGCCTAGGCTGGTCTCGAACTCGCAACAATCCTCCCGCCTCAGCCTCCTGAGTGCTTTGATTACGGGCATGCACCACCACACCCGGCTTCAGATTTTTAATAGTGATAAATCAAATCCTATTTGTGAAAAAATTTCTACAAAGAATGTTGTTTATTGTATCTGTTGGCAATTGATCTGGCTAGGTTCAGGCCCCGACTTCCAACATCCCCTCTCTTCCAACATCACCCATGTGGCTGAGTTTCTAGGCAATTTGCAGCCACCCAGACCCATCCCCTTCTCACCACCTGTGCTCAGTCTGACCTGGGCAGAGGTCACCTGTTAGCTCAGGCAGGCCCCAGTTAGTTTTGTGTGCTAATTAGGGTCAGCTCCACAAGGGAGCATTCCAAGTACAGTAGTGCTGGCAGTGCCAACCAGCCACGCAGGTGGGAGGGCCCAGGAGCTCACACCTAACTTTGTGGAATCCTTTCCCAGGCTCTTCCTGCTCCCTGTTCAGTGCTCTCTAGTGCCTGGAACTGTCACTGCTGCAACTGAGACATTCTCCCAGCAGGAAGCAAGGGCGTTAGCCCAGCCCTGCACTCCAGTGCAGCAGCTCTACTGAAGTGAATGGATTTCTCTCCATCAGATGCGTGGCTTCTACAGACCTCCACTGGCAATGCTGGGGTTTCCTAGGAGCTTGTGCATGAAAAACAGAGAAAAGGGGACCACCCCAACTCTCCAAGCTGTGGCTGTCCAGTCCCCCCACACACATACTCTGGGTCAGGCTTTTCTTTAACCTATGCACACACTGCTCACTTCTGTGTCTGGCCAGGGTGGAGCTCAAGCTGGGAAAGCAGAAGAGAAAGTGCTAATGTCGGGATCCCAGCAGTGCCAATCTGTACGCTGCTGCTTTTCAGTCCTGGGGCAGCTATGTGATGCTTTCTGTGTGATGCTTTTACAAATGTGTTTGGTGAGAACAAAATGGGAAAGGGAGCATGTGTTTACCTATCTCACTTAGAACCAGAATCTTCCCTAAAATGTTAAATGAAAAAAGTGACAGAATGCATACAGCATTATGTATTTGTGCAAAAAAATTTTAACTGAGGCCAGGTGCAGTGGTACATGCCTGTAATCCCAGGATTCTAAGTTCAAGGTTAGCCTGCACAATTTAGTAAGACCTTGTCTCAGCAAAACAAAACAAACAAAAGCTACATGTTCGGGGCCAGGGATATAGCTCAGTGGCACAGTACCGCCTGGAAAGTGCAAGGTCCTGAGTTCGATTCCTGGTACAAAAAAAAAAAAACTGCACATGTTCATCATAGATGAACAGCTTTGCTCTTTAGAGAAGTTGCATGTTCTCACAGACAGCCGCAGCCTCCCCCAAGGGGAGGAGAATCTAGACAAGGGGCAGTGAAGGGACTCCCACTTTTTAGTCTACACTTCTTTTGGAAGTATTTTAACAATGCACAATTACCTTGTAATTTTCTTACATGAGAAAAGATGGAAAATATCATAGTTTAACGAAGTATTTATATTCAGACAATATCTCTCCCAGGACATATCCAGTGTACTCTACTAAACATTTACCTAATGAGACCCATGTAGGATTTGGCATGACCACTTTCTTCAAGCCACTTACACACTGACAAGAATTATTCTTTACAAAATAAGAAGTCTTGAGCTGGGCATGGGGGTACATACCTATAATCCCAGCACTCAAGAGGCTGAGGTAGGCTGTCACAAATTCAAGGCCAGCTGGGGCTACATAGTAAGACTCTGTCTCAAAATAAAAAAATAAAAACAAGGTATCTAGGCCTGTAATGTTAATTAAGTTTATTCACATTTTTCCAAATATATACAATATTAAATATAAGCTAAAAACAGTACATAGTTCTTAGAAAATACAACCCAATGCCCCCTTTGTCTGAGTTTTGTGATTATAATGTGCTTAAGCCTTTGTTCTTCCATGATTCTAATGAATGTGTTGCTCAAAACAAGCTTAGGGTGACAGGGAACCTCCCCTAAATACAATTTTGTTATTATAAAACAAATCTAGAGAGAGGCCTCTAATGTCCTCATTCAGGTATCTGGAATTTCAAACTGGAAATAATTATTGAAAGAGCAGGCAATGTTTTCCCATCTCACACTAGCAAATTTGGGATGGAACAAGGGGCTTGTTATCAAGCACCCTTACACTAAGTAATTCTCATCTTGCTGTACAAAGGCTCATTCAAGGGCAAGTATTTTTAATGGCCAAATCATATTTTTAGGATCACCTTTTAATAGGAACTGATCATAGACCACACAGTAAGGACCCTTACGGGGCAGGTATTGGCAGAATCAGTCCCAGAGGCAGCAGCACTAGCTTTATCCAGTTAAATGTACAGCCCATGAACTATTCATTCCCAAAGCAGTGAACTCACCAAGACGCTTGGCTTCACTTTCAACGCGCGCTTTGCCTCTCGCCCTTTTTGCCAGTAATACTTTCAGATGTTGTAAGCACCAAGAACTCTAACATTCCATTTACAAAGTTTATGCCCACTACAGCAGTCAGTTTAAAGGGACAGGGGAAGACGCTATAGATTTTTTTTGTTGGGAAAATTATACAGGATTCTCTGACATTAAAACTACCACTATCCCAACAACCACTTTGCTTGCTCTCTTGTAACTTTAGTTCGGGTCCCACAGCCTAAATGCACCATCCTTTTGAGTTGCCAGCAACTGACCTCCAGTGAACAGATACTATATATGGAATGGTGTGAACATGTGCATACTGCACTGTGTGCAAGTCAGATTATCTACAACCAGTTATACCTTCAGCTAATTTTTTAAAATGAATAAAAGCTGGGCACAGTGGTCCAGGCCTGCAATCTCAGCTACAAGAGGGCCAGAGGCAGGAGGATCATGAGTTCTAGGCTAGTTCCAACAACTTAGCAAGACCCTATCTCAAATAAAAAATAAGTGCTGGGGATTAGTCAGTCGTAGAGTGCTTGACTAGCATATCTAAGGCCCTGAGTTCAATCCCAGGCACCACCAAAAAAAAAAAAAAAAAAGCATGGAAGTGCTCAGCAATTTTATGGGGTGCATGACCACACAGAACCAGAAGCAACATACTCAGACACCTCCTGAACAAGAATAATTAGAAGAACAGAGTCATATTTTCTTCTTAAGCACTCAGGTTCCACAGAGTGCTAGACATTATTACTTCAATATTCTATTACTAATTTTCTGGTAAAAGTGATGCCAAAAAAACCAAAAATATGTTGAGTGCAAATTGTTTTAATTAAAAACTTGAAAATTTAAAAAGATTTTATGTAGCTTTTTTAAATATCACTGGACTCTCAAACATTTTCCAACATGAAAGGTAATTCTGAACTACCTCACTGTCTTGAAATTTGTCCCAAGAATTGGGAACATGATTAAAACCACATTAGTTCTTAGAATAAGAAAAAGTTTGACCACAAAATTATTAGAACTTTAAAAATTTCATAGATAACTTTCATTATCAAAAGATAGTTGCTACTCTTTTTAAAAAAGGGAAGAAATTTTAACCATTAATGACTTAAATATAGGAGGGGGATTCGTAACTAATTCATATTGATTTATTTGTTGTTTGAGTGCATTAAAAATTCTTCAAAATTTGTGTTCATTTGTCCTCTACTTTAAAAAAGGGAAGGGGTGCACAATATTGTCTTCTAGGTTCACTCCTCCAGTTGGAGTTTTCAGGGGTAGGCGCAAATGCATGTCTATTTTCTAAACAAGCAAGAAACTCCAAATGTTCACAGTCTAGTACAGTTGAGAGGCGTGGATGCCCACCCACAAGGGCTTCGCCACTCCCAATCCATCGGACACTGTTAGAGGTGATTTGCCCAGGCTGGATGGTAAAACAACCTGCGAGACACGGATTCACAGAAAGTTTTCACAAAACAGCTTCACCGCCACAACTGCCACACTCACGTGATCTTCAGGTGCCTGCAGTGGATAAACTTCCAAGGGTTAGCACCACAATCCACCAGAGTTATGAGCAAGGTTGTGTTGGGCAACATGTAGAATTTCCTCATTAAATATACATCTCAATGACTGGAATTCTCTACATGAAGGGACTATGCAAAAATATACAAATATTTTAAAGGGTTTTTTTCTTAAACCCTCGTAATTGTTCAGTATGCATTTTTAAAGCTCAATATAGCTACAAGATGACAGTGCGACAATTTTATGTGGAATGAAACCAACTTGTGTTCTGAAAATAATCATACTTCAAGACCCAGAGTAAAATATCAAGAAAAAACTCAACCTGACCCCTAACACCAAACTTTTATCCACACATCTTCAGGTGCTAAGTGGGCACAGGCATGGTACTTTTCTGATCTCGTAAAGAACTTAGCACAAATCCTTCTAGGAGATTCCCTTGTACAGGACAGAGAACACTCCCATTTGATAAGCAATCAATGTTTTTTAAAACCATTTTTCTACCCTAAAAGCTGTACTAAAGGGAAGAAGCACTATTTACATACTGCACCACTCTCTCATCAAGGTGTAACTAAGCTCTACCAGCCAGGAATCGATAGTAATGTATTCAACCTAAAGTATGAGTATTGTACATCATTAGGACTTTGTTGAGTTCTGTAGAAGAAAAAGTAGAAACAGCAAGGGGGTCGGGTGGAGGTGAACAACATCCCTAACAGGTGTCCTACTATCTGCCCCCCATGGACCAAACAATCTCAGGGCATTATATGTAACTTCAGATTTTAAATTCCCAATGTCACGGCCAGCTACTACAGAAGAGGCAACAGTCCACAAGTGGGTGCATGCCAAAAGACCAGACTGTACCTTATGTGTTCTAAAAAGACATCTTGCAATTAAGAAAATGTGACACTCTTTGAATCAAAAGAAGCTTCATTACTACTCTATACACAGATTGCACTGCCACTCACTTACTGGAATGTATCTGAACTATTATACTATTAAGTGCCTAGATGATAATATAAAGAGAATAAGTGACCCTCACCCAGCCCAGACAATTTTTAAATATCACAACCTACATGAAAGTGATGTGAGTTAAAACACAAGTTGACTTCTCAGGATCTACCAAAGTTTCAGCTTCATTACAAATGCTTTGATACTTTTTTGCAAAGTATACTGAAGTAAGTAAAAATGAGTCTTACGTCGCAGGATGGAATGATCTTACTATCGTGGCATCTGAAGTAACTGGGAAGGGGACGATAACGGGCTCCCTCTTCCTTATGGAGATGTGGGATGGTAAGCATCTGTAGCCGGTTAAAGGCATTTGGTGTCAGTGTATTAAAAGATTAAGATGCTTTAAAACAAAACTCACAAGAATATCAGAGATTTAGGGACTCATCTTCATAAATAACCCAATGTCTATGGCTTCAACTGTCTGCCCTACTGCTGAGGTAGGTGACCAAAATTCATCAAAATAGAATACTCTTTTGTAAATTCCCTAAGCCAAGCCTTGCATAACACCAGTTGGTTTCTTCAACCTGTGTCCACCCTGGTTTAATAGTTCTTGTCTTCTTATCTATGCTCTGGCCGAGTAGCACCGCATGTACTCGGTCACCCAGGGGTTGTCTGCTGAGGACCCCGTGGAGGCCTTGATCTTCCTATTCTTCTCCACGTCCACTGAGTGGGCACGCTGCCGCTGCGCAGCCAGTCGCCGCTTCTCCACCTGTCTTCTGCTCTTGGCTCGTAACGCTGACTCATGAATCTGAGGAGAGTTCAAGAGTAAAGTATAATGACAAGGGGGGTTGGTACTAATTTTCAAGAACATCCACAGTGAAGCTACGCACCCCTCAAGGTTGCCTGAAACCGGGCATCAAGCCCTGCCTCTCTGTTTACAATTCTGTATAAAAGCTTCCCCAGAAAGCCTTTCCTACCTGCTACTATGGCTCACCCGTGAACAGTGACAGCAAAACTGAGCCACAGAACATTACATTTTAGATAGAATATTAAGCAGGTGATTTGTATATACTTCTAAAATTACCCTCAGGAAACTGCGGGAACTACTTTCCATAAAGTATGCATAAGTGTTTCATTAAGTGAACTTTTAGTGTTTTAAAGCAGTATACAAAGCAATGTCGAAGGATTTTACCATCCTTTACCCTTTGACAGGATAAATCCTATTAAATCAATCCCAGAAACTTGTCAGAGGTCCTTTGTTAGAGAACAGACTCTCGTCTCAAATTTCACTCCAAATAACACCATCTGCTGAGCCCAGAGTCGGTTCAGTGACACTGATTGTTTAATCACAATTCACAGCCCAGACTGTTCAGTGAAAGTCTGATTGTTTAATCATAATTCCCAGTCTGCACCTCCTCTTCCTACCTCCTTTAATGCATCCTTTGCTTTGTGCTGCAGTCACAGCAATAATGCTAATACACATAACTGTTCCACAACTGCATACATGAGGGTCCTCCCCTCTGAAATGCTTCAGGTTCTGACAGAGAAACAAACCAGGGCTGAGTCACAGGGCAAAATTTATCGAATAAGGACAAATGAGAAAATGGTGGAATTTGCTCAGAAGAGCAAAGAGAAGTCTCCAGCAGGTGTCAGGCAATCAGAAGCACCAATGATAAAAGAGTCAAGGATGCCAGCTCATCAAAGCTGAAAGGAAATGGAGATCTCTCAAGAGGCCAGAGGCAAATCCCAGCGGGCAGCTGCCAGCCCTGGCTGTGCTCCTCACCCGCACCCCTGGGCCCTGGGAAGTAGAGAACTATGATGTCACCTGCTTCTCCAGTGTGGGGTCAGTAAACCCTGCCAGCACCATCTGCCACCCAGCCCAAAATCCCTGTTCTCCAAGCAACCAATACCGAGAACCCTCCTGCTGATAAAGCAGAGGCCTAGTTCTGGGCTCCCTGGCCTCCATAGCACCTCCAAAGCAACCCAGTGGCCCAGGGTGACGCCCAGTGACGTTCCAAGGGGACAGTGAGATCGGGGCCAGGCTCACCTCGTGCACAGAGGCAGACGCACAGACATTGTGGGTCTTCTGGCTCCCAGTGTCTGTCTGTCTTTCTCCCCAGCCATAAAGAGCAAATGGGTGCTTGTTTTCTTTTATTTTACTCAATGACCTTTGGGGACTTCTGACTGCTTTCCTGTCTCCTCTGGCAAATAAGGCACTCGGCTGCTGTCGGGGTTTCACACCGGTGGGTAGCCTGTCCGGCTCTTCCTTTGCGGTGTGTGGTTTGGGTTTTTCTTCTGTATCTTCCACTGGGAGCGCTTCTGAAAAAAACAGAAAACAGGACGAAAATATCTTAAAATCTAATTTACATTTAATTACTTTGTTTGGGTTGAGAAATCATAATGTTTCATCAAGTCAGCAACACTGTTACCTAAGGTTCAACTCAAGAGTCTCACTTAAAGCAGAAATACAGAAACAAGTTTACTTAAGAACTTTTAAACTACTTCTCACATTTAAAATCAACAACAATTATACCAACAGTGAACCAAGCCAGGTCCAAGGCCTGCCTCAAGAGTCAGCATCTCAATGCCATGCCGAAAGCACCCAAGCCCCACGGCTCCCTGCGCGACCCCCAGAGTAAGCCCAGTCACCCCCATGCTTGGCTTCCGGGCAGAGTTGGGTTACAAAGTGAGTTTTTAAGTTACTCCACCTGAGTTCCTGGCTCTCATCTCTTTTTGACATTCCATGATTACAGAAACCACTTCTCTGCTTCTCCTAAGGGCTGACTGGCCACCCTAAATTGTCAGGCGCTTGTCACAATGGGGAGCAGTCACTACAGTTAACTCACCAGGGTGCCCAGCTCTGCATCCCCAGCATGAAAAGCTAAAGATGCAAAGGGAGCGTCCTCAACACTCCAAACAGACATGACGGACTCTAGGAGTCACGACTTAAACCCCACAGCACTATCCCGTGCAATCAGAGCTGGGGAAGTGGTGGAGACGGCAGGGAACCTGTCTGCCCAGCCTGAGGTAGACACCAGATATTAAGAACTCTCTCTAAGATAGCTCTAATTTCCCCTGGCCGCCTTTTAGGATTTTGGCATTGTTTTTTATAACCCCTCTTTTTTAAAATAAAATACATTATCATGTATAAACCTGTTGTAAGTCTATTTCCTTTCCACCTAAATACGCATTTGAATTAGAGCTCTGTCTCCATCACCCCTGCTGCTACAGCCTTCCCCACTCCCTAAGGGTCCATCCCCAGTGCTCCTAGCTGTGGCTCTGCTTGCGCCTGTTTCCCATTCTCAAAGGCAGAGTGGACCCTACGTGGGCAGTTCAGGCAGAGCAGCCACTGACTGTCAGGCAAGTTTCTGCCCCCAGCACTGACCTTGACTCTACCAAACTGTTTCACTCATTACTAAACACTGAAGGCATAAGTGACCCACTTCCAAGCCTGCTCTAGTGCTGCTGCCAGTGTGTCCGTCTCTTCACTCCAGCCATGAGGGATGGCATGCAGCAGGCACATGCTAGACGCCATGTGATCACAAGAGCCAGGTCTACTTGCTGCCCAAACACTTCTGAGGGCCGTGTCCACACCCTCACCGCTCCTCACCTGGGCCTGATGCAGGAGGAGGGAAAGAGGGACCGGGGGGATCAGGAGAAAGGGAAGGAGAAGGGCAGGGCAGGGCCTGCGTAGTGAAATGATGCTGAAAGGATCTCAAGTGGCTCTCAGGACCACTTTTTTCTCCCTCTCCCGTCCAGTTCCCAGGGAAGCAATGCTGACCTAGTTTGAAGGACAAGCCAGGGCTGGCCCAGAAGAGAGCAGAGGAGACGTGCCAGGATGTAAGAATGGGCAGACTTTAAAGCACAGCTTGGGGAGGGGACTACAAATAGTTTCAAATGACTAGCACAAAGAGAAGCTAAGGATAAGGCCCAGAATGAATGACAAGGAAGAAACAGAGACTTTCTCCAAAAACTCAGGTTGTTTTTCATGTTTGTTTTTTGTGGTACTTTGAATTGACCCCAGGGAGTGTGGGACTATATTCCCAGCCCTGCTCCCCAAAATAGGACTCAATTCCCTAGTTGGGCCTCACACTTGCAATCTTCCTGTCTCAGCCTCCAAGAGTGCTGAGATTACAGAGATACACCAGCACGGCCAGCTCAAACTCCGAAGTTTTCATTTCATCTGAATAACAGAGAATCACTGAAGAATTTTAGGTTGCGAAATGTGGTCCTGTTTTACCGCAGGAAGGAGGCCTCAGGCCTCTAGCTGCAAACACAAAGGATGGGTTTGATCAGCTAGTGAAGCAGACAAGTGAGCTAGGCAAAAATGACAAATAGCCTGGGGGTAAGCAACAGTGACAGCAGGTGGTCAGGAGCACAGGGATCAGAACAGTGCTCAGACTCATCTGGGCCCCTGTGACCAACACCTGCCCAGCACAGGGGCAGGAGGCACGGACACATTTAATGAGGTTCCTTCAGAGCAGACAGCCTGGCAGCACTGAGCCTGACTGACAGCCAAACTGATGAGACACCACGTGAACCAGGGACAGAGAGGCCTGAAGGACCCTAGGTGTCTTGAGTAACCATCGTAAGGCCCTTCCAGGGGTGAAGACAAGGTACCCAGAAGGTGAAGCCACCGAGCAGGCTAAAGTGGGCCCTGGAGACAGAATCCTGGGCAGAAGCAGAGCTCCTCGTCCAGGTAGCTCACATGGAAGAAACGCGGAACCAGAAGTGAGAGGGCACCATCAGGCCCCTGGGAACATCTTATTTCATAAAGGGTCAGAGAAAGGACCCAGGGGGCACAATAATCAGAAGAGACCTGAGGAAAAAATTTCAGAAAAGGGAGGCGCAATCCCAAACATCAGAGGAACCAAAGTGATAAGGATGAGCAGTCTTTGTACCAGGCAGCAAGGGTGCGAGGTGCAGAAGGGAACGGGAGAGCAGGGACCGCAGGGCTGCACAGGGAACAGTGGAGATGGCAAGTCTGCTAACAATGCGCTCCTGCACCAACCTCCCTGTGAGATCACAAAAAGCCTGAATGAAGTACAGAAAGCTATTCCGGAGTAACACCCTCCATGGTCCCAGCACAGGACTTAAAAGTCTCCTCCGGCAGTCCCTCGGCCCCATGTGACTCCACAAAGGTTTTCCAAACACAACTGCCAGAACACATAAAAGACAACCAGGCACACCAGGGAGGAAGGCAGTAAGGGGGCAGCAGCTGCAACAATAGGCTTGACATCCTGAAATTATCCTCTACAGACTATGAAATAAGCATGCTAGTCCTCTGTACTTAAAGAAGAAGACACACTTGAAAATTAACTGCAGCAAGAGACAAAGATGGAAAACACAGGAGAAAAAAGGTAGAGTGTATCACTGTAATTTTAATATTTATAAAACTCTTAAAATAGTGCCTGGTACACAATAATTACATATAAATATATGTTTTCAAAATCCTATTTGAAAGAATGAAGTTTAAAGTAAAGATTTTTTTTTCAAACAAACAAAGCCAGTATTTCCCACTAGTTATGGCAGCTTCTTGCTCAGTAATTGAAGGAACACACAAATAAAAATAGATTCAGTTTAAAAATTAATTCAGTCTTGACTTAGAGTAGTATTGCCCAATACAATGCCCACTAACCACATGAAATTGTTAAATTTACATTTAAATTCCTTAAAAGTACATAAAAGGAAAGATCCAGTTCCCTGGCCACACTAGTCCTAGTCAAGAGCTCAATGACCACCCACTGGGTGGAACAAACAGACGTGGCCCTCATCACAGGAGTTCTACTGAACATTATGAGTTTTTAAAAACATACCAATGGTAACATCCATCTCAGAAAGTATTAATAAGCAAAATAAGCCCAAAGGAAGGAAATATCAAAAATTAAAAAGAGTATAGTAAAAAGAATCTACATATCCAAGAGTTAGTTTGGGGAAAACAAACCTAAATGAATCCTCAAACCTCTGGCAAAGCTGATCAAGAAAGAACAGAATAAATGAAGCATATAGCCAGGTGTGGTAGAGCAGACTGTAATCCCAGCCCTCAAGAGGCTGAGGCAGGAGGTTCACTGCGAGTTCAAGGCCAGCCTGAGCTACATGGTGGGTTCAGGGTCAGCCTGAACTGCATAGCAAAACCCTGCCTCAAAAAGACAAAAACAGAACAACAACATGTGCTTATAGTCTCTTCCTCCCCAAACCCTACTAAAGGACAAAGGAAAAGGAGATGACATCATGTAAAGGGTGGCAATAACATTTTAGGAGCAGTGGATAAAGATGAGTACATTACTGACTGAGATGCGTCTTGATGGCCAGCGAGCAGGGAGGGCAGGACAGAAGCCGAACCCAGAAGCAGCCAAGGTTGGGGCCGCAGGTTGTCTTTCCCAAAGTCCAGGTCCGTCCATACCCCAACCCCAGGCCTTTAGCGTTGTAACAGGCTGTGTCTCTGTTGAGGACTGGGTCAGCGCATGTGCTCCTTGAACCTGGGGAGACTTGTGAGACTGCCAGGGCAAACACAGAATGGGATGAGAGAGGAGCTGTCTGACTCCAGCAGATGAGAAGGGATAGTAAGGTCTCTGCCTTACTCCTTAGCTCCATTATCAGCTCACTGTCCTGGAAGCCAGCTACATGTTACAAGGAGGGCCAGCTCTGGGGAACATGTGTGAGTTCAGGGACAGCCCAGACAGGCCTGGCCTGAGGCCTCCTCGAAGAAAGCAAAGGCAGCACCCATCAGACAGTGCCGCCAGGGCTCAGAGGAGTGCTGTTATACAGCAACTGGTGCTTCTTCCACCTTCTCCTCTCCCTCCCTGAAGGGACACAGGCTGCTGTCTGGAGAAGGAGCAGCAGAGGGGCCTGAACTTGAGGCCGTAGACACAGCGGAAGTCAGGGTGATACCTTTTTGAAAGCAGGGTCAGGAGAAGGCCTCATAGTGCAGGAACTCGGCTCAGAGCCTGTCCCCCCATGTTCCCAGTGTGCAGCAGCCAGGCCTCTCCTGAGGCAAGAGATCGGGGCACCATCTGAGGAAGGTCACACAAGACACCAGCAGGGATGAAGCGCTGGGGTCTACCAGGGAAACAGATGGGTCAGCATCTGATTACAGCTGACAGGCATCCACACACACTACGCTCCAGAGAGCGCTTTGGGACTCATTCCTAACATGAGCAGGGCCTGAGTACAGTGGCGCACGCACACCTGTAACACCAGTGCTGAGGCGGAAGCAGGAAGATCTCAAGTTGGAGTCCCGCCTGGGCAACTTTGTGAGCTCCTGTCTCAAAATAAAAACTAAAGAGGGCTAGGGATATAAGTCAGTGCTAGGTTGTCGCTGGGTTTAATCCACAGACTGGGAAAAATAAAGAAAGAAAAGAAAAATTAAAAACAGAAAACATTGGTAGACATCTAGTAGAAAACAAAAACCTGCAGAAAAAAACCAAGGCAGGGAATTAAGAGAATTCTCAAGGAATATTTAAATGGGAAAAAAATTTTAAACAAGATTCAAAAATTGGAGGGGAAAAAAAGAAAAAAGTGAACATATGACATCAAAAACAATGACCTCAGGAATCTCAGCAAGAGTGGTAGAATTTAAGTGTTTTAATATAAAGGCTGGAATATAAAACTGAAAGCATCCTCCCAGAAAACAGAACCAAAAAATTTAATATTAAAACTTTTAAAATAAAAGTGTTAAAAGTTTGATTCAGGAGATGTGCCATCCAACCAAGGATAATTATAGAAAGAAAGAAAAAAGAAAAGAAAATGGAGCAGAGGAAGTTATTTTAAACAATATTAAGATCTAGTAAACTGAAAGAAGCTTCCAGATTGAAAAGGCCTGGCCAAAGGAAAGAGGGGAAAAAACAAAACAAAAAAACCAGACATATAATCCCATTTGAGAATACCTGCAATAAAAAGAATCCCTAAAAGCTTCACTCCCCTTCCTTCCCACAAAAATAAAGCGAGCACAGAACTAGAACTCAGTGTAATAATAATGGCTCCAAACTCTAAAGTTCCTACTTAGAATTCCCTGCCTTGCCAAAACACCAACCCAATCCTTGGCATTTTCAGACATGCAACATCACAAAGCCCCAAATCCCCACACAAGGACCTATAGAGGACATGTTCCCCCAAAGAAAGGAGCAGGCAAAGGAAAAAGAAGACCTACAGTGCCCCAGGTACAGCCCAGCTCAAAGGCCAGGGTAGGAGGGATTCTCGGACACATGTGGAGGAAGAAGACCCCAGCCAGCAGGCTGGTCCTGGATGGCAGACTCTGTACTGGACAGGAGGAAGATTATAGGCTCCAAGAAAAGGTCTCCAAGGAAAACATCCAATAAATCAAACCTCTGTTATGTCTAACATACAAGTTCTACAATACTACTGGGCTGAATTAGTGATAGGAATATAAAAACTAAGCAAACAAATAAATGAAGCAATGACTAATTTCAGGAAAAACAAATTATAACAGAAAATATAGTCAGAATATATTACATGGTTCACCTGCAAATCATTTACCTAATCTTAATTCATTCACAGAATAGTGACCAGTCATACAAAAACAGTTACAGAGTTAATATTGTAGGGATTAGCACTGGGATAGGTGTTGGTGCAAGTCTCGGATGGAATGGAGTGGCAGAGCTAAAATCATGATCTAAGCCTTCATCTCCTATAAACAAAGTCATTGTAATGTTTAAAATCGAAAGGGCTCCAGGCATGGTGGTGCACACCTGCAGTCTCAGCATACAGGAGGCTGTGGCAAGGGGAACACTGCAAATTTGGGGCCAGCCTGGGCTACATAGTGAATTTAAGGCCAGCCTGAACTACACAATGAGACTTTTTCTCAAAAAAAATCAAAAGGCTATCTAATAAGACTAAATGTGAAAAGGCTGATCAATGCTAAAAGAAAAGCTGAAAAGAGAAGGAATAAGGGACTTGTGCAGGGAAGGAGGTAAGATGACATTTTTGTTCATTTTAGGCACACTGCTTAAAATTATGCACATGTAAACTTTTCTAAAATAAAATTTAATCTAAAAAAAGGGCTATGAAATAAGGAACGGGAGATACTCTAGCCCACTCTTTGAAGCATGCTGGCAATGGGAAGGAGTTCTACATCACTGAGCAACGCCACCTCCCACACACACATGCACATGCAGGAAACTTCCAGAGAGCTTTTCATACCAATCTCTTTAATAAGGAGAAGCCAAGAGTCATCAAACATTTGAAAAAAGCCTCCAACATGACAATACAGAATTACAAGCAAAAAAAAAAAAGGAGGGGGTGTAAAATAGACTATGCCTGAAAAACTGAGAGAAGACAATCTTCTAGTAATAGCCTCAGCAGGAAAAGATCTATGGGCCAGATGTGGTGGGGCACGCCAGTAATTCCAGCACTCAGGAGGCTGAGGCAGAAGGACTGCTGTGAGTCCGAGGCCAGCTTGGGCTACATGGTGTGCTCAGGGGCAGCCTGAACTACACAGCAAGACCCTGCCTCTAAAAGAAAAAGAAAATTATGTATACAAATCAAGAACTGGACTGTGTTTTTAAAAAGGGAGTGGGAAGGAGACAGGGAGGGAGGGAAGGAGGCAGGTTCAGAAAACAAGTCAAGGCCTCTTAAATTTAAAAACACTGTAAACAGGAGCCCACAAATGAAAAATGTATGGCAAGTTGGAAGATATGGTTCAGAATATTACCCAGAAAAATAGAACAGAAAGACAGATGGGAAGTGGGAGAGAAAAGAAACTAGAAAATTAGAGAATATATTCATAAAGTCTAACATCCATCCAAGATCCACAGGAAAAAAGGAAAAAACTGAGTATACATGTGACAAGGGTTAATATCCAGAAAACTCCAAATAGCCCAATTTTAAAATAGGCACCAGCCCTAAATAGACATTTCCCAAAAACAGAATTATAAAATCCTAGCACAAAAAGAATTATGAAATCCCAGCACTCCAGGAGACTGAGGCAACACGAGGAGTACAAGTTTGAGTCCAGTCTGGGCAATGCAGTGACATACCAAGATCCTGTCTCAAAAACAAAATAGTAACAATAATAATAATAATAGCTGGGGATGGAGTTTGGTGTAAAGGCCCTGGGATCAATCCCCAGTAAAGAAGAGAAAGGACAGAAAGGAGAGGGCAAGGGCAAAGGGCAGGGGATGGGAAGAGAAAGATGTGAAAAAATGTTCAACATTACTAACTATCAGGGAAATGCAAACAAAAACCAGCTCATTCCAATGCGAATGGCTACTATCAAAAGGGCAAAACATAACAAGAGCTGCCAATGTTGCAAAGAAAACAAAACCTATGTGCTGTGGTATAAGTGTAAATTAGTAGACTGATTATGGAAAACGGCATGGAGGCTCCTCAAAAAATTAAAAGTACAACTACCACATGACCCAATAATCCCAGTAATGGCTATATATCCAAGGGACATGAAATTGGCACACAGAAGAGACATCTGCACTCCCATGTCAGGTCTATTTACAGTAGCCACGAAATGGAAACAATCTATTCATCAATGGATGAACAGATAAAGAAAATGTGGCATATATACTTAATGAAATACTATTTGGCTATAAAAAGGATCAAAATCTTGTCATTTGCAACAACAGGGATGGAACTAGAGACCATTATGTTAGTAAAATATGCCTTGAGAGCTTGTTTGGAGGTTCTAGCAGGGGAGTGCAGCTATTTGTATACCCTTGACCAAGGAACGGTCCTCCTCTATCTGGGATGGTCATCCTCTTGGACCTAGCGCGCAGCTTTGGGAGGGACACACACGGAGCGTTGAGGGTGGAAGGGGACACCTGCCTAGCCAGCCAGATCAGCCGAATCAACCCTGGCGATCAATGGGGTAACAGATGTCACAGCCAGATAGCTCTCACATCCTGTTAGTGAAATAAACCAGGTAAAGAAAAATAAACACTGCACCTCACTCACACATGAAATCTAGAAAAGCAGATCTCATGGATACTGAGAGTAGAACAGCACTTACCACAGGCTGGAGAAAAACTGATCAAGGGGTAAAGTTAGATAGGATCAAGAAGTAAGGAGGGTGTGGTGGCACACACCTGTAATCCCAGCATTAAAGAGGCTGAGACAGAAGGATCAGAAGTTCAAACCATGCATGCGCAATTTAGTGAGCTCCTGTCTCAAAATAATAAGAATAGGGCTCAGGATATTAATCCTCAGTACTAGGGGAGGGGGGCTAGAGCTATATAGTGAGAGATCTTCTCGAAAAAAAATAAGAAGTACTGCATATTTCAAAAAGCTAGATTTAAACGGTTTCACTATAAGGAAATGGCAAATGTTTGAGAATATATGCTTAACCTGATTTAAACATTACACATGTATACAAATATCACAAAATGCCCTATAAATATGTATAACTTTTGTTTTCATGTATCAGTTTAAAATACACTTGTAGCCAAGTGTGGTAGTGCAAGCGTGTAATCCCAGCACTAAGAAGGTTGAGGCAGGAGGATTGTAGGAGTTTGAAGCCAGCCTGAGCTGACCTACACAGTGAGTTCAAGGCCAACCTGAACTACATAGCAAGACCTATCTCAAAAAATAATTAAATTAAATTGTAAAACAAAGAAAAGATGGTCTAGGGAGGGGCTCAGTGGTACAGCACTTGCCTAGCACGTGTGAGGCCCCTCAAAAAAATAAAATAATTCAAGAAAACTTCCCAGAATTAAAAACGTGAGTTTAACTACACAGACCTACCAAGTTCCCAACACACTGGAGGAAAACAGACCTAGGTCAGTTTCAGACAGGAAAGACAAAGAGAAGACCCTAACAGCTTCCCAAGGTGGGGAGATGAATAGCTGAGCAACACCTTTGGATTTTTAAAGAGACAATTACTTTTGACCCAGAATTCCTCACCCAGCCACAGTTGTGAGAGTGGAGTAAAGCTGTCTTCTGATGACGATCTCTGAAAATCAGCCTCTAGCTCATCTCAGGCAGCCTGAAGGTGAGCACCACCAAGGAGGGACAGACCAGGAGAAAGATGGCAGTGGATACTTGGCAGTGGCTATTGCCAGAGAGAAGCTAGGCAGTGCTAGAGGCAGCAGGGCCAGGGCAGCAGCCAGGCCAGAGAGAAGTAGGTCGGAGGCCCCAGAGGGACAAGCTGAGATGATCATGATAGTGAACCAACCCGGTGTGTTGGCTGAAGGAAAAAGGAATCATGAGATGCAAGGTAGGGCAGTTCTGAGAAAAGCTAGAAGAGCTGAAAGCAATCAGCCATCAAGCAGGACTTGGCATGTGTGTATGGCTGACGATCACCATATTTTTGCAATAAGCTGTAGAGAAATACATGATTCTGTGTATAAATAGCTTCAATAAGAAAAGTATTTTTTAATACCAATCCCAAAGAGTTCTCATCACTCTACTATATAAAAGCATTCACGTGAAAACATTTTTAAAAAGCCTACCACGGTGGCCAGATCTGTAATCCTAGCAACAGGGACGCTGAGGCAGAAGATTCACAAGTTAAGAGTCCTGCCTGGCAACAATTTAGCAAGACCTCGTATCAAAATAATAAACTGAAAATAAAAAGGGCTGGAGATGTAGCTTGGTGGTAGGGCACCCCTGGGTCCCACAGAGAAAGAAAAAAAATTTTTTATTCTTGTCCGAAGCAAGAATCGAGAGGGTCTTTTCAGAAAGTGGCAACAGAAAAAAGCCTGTGATGGCGAGTTCTGAAAGAAAACATCCTTTCGTTTCCCTGATGCCTAAGTTAGAAATTTTAGCAAAGCATTGCAGAGTCCAGGAGGAGGAGCCCGCATCTCCATGGAAAGCACTTAAGGCACACCAGTCATGAACTCAAGGCACCTCACAGGTACCCTCCGAGCTAAGATGCCGCCTGAACAGTTTCTATACTGCACGCTGCAGCTGCAGCTCCTTCACTGACAGCGAAGGGAAGAGAAGCCCGTTCAGCCTGATACGGGTCCATCTCCTAACTTAGCAGGTGGCTGGTTCTCACAGAAATGGCCGGGAGCCCGTTGCTGCTGCCTCCACTGTCTGCTACGCTGGTTTCTAGCAATGATCACGCAAGCATCAGGAGATGGTGGGGACTCAAGCGACATGACAGTAGGCCGCTCTGCCACGGACGATGTGAGAACAGCTAACACGGTGACCAACAGTCTAGCCAGACTCACACAGTCAAAATTCCATCTCCTGAGACTTTGCTCATGCATCCCGAGACTCCATGTCTTCATTTACAAAAACAGATTACAACTGTGCCCCTACATCTCACGACTGTTCTGAACACTGGATGAGAAAGTACAGATCGGTGATGGGATATATAATAGGCTCTCAGTAAATTGCCGTTATTTTTTTCAGCGACTCTGCTTAGGGTCCGGGGACTTCGCGGCGAGGCCTGCCGAACCTGGGCGCCGAGAAGGACCCCACCACCCAAACCGAACGCCCCAGGTCCGCGCCTGGCGGAGGGAGGTAGGGCCCCTGCGCGCCGACGAGAGCCCCGAGGGCAGCGGGTTGCACACCTCGAAGGAGAGGTCAGCCCGTGCTTCTCAGCGCGAGGAGCGCGCAGCGTCCACAAGCGAGGGAAGACCCCGGCCCAGCCGCCCTCCGGAGTCCCTGCCCACCCCCTAAGGACGCGGCGGAGACGGCGCAGGCGGGCCACGCCTTCCTCCAGTGACCGGGGGAGGCGCGTTCTCCGTCCCCCAAGCAAACCAAAACAAAACCAGAAAGCTAACCAAAATACGAAACAGGAAGCGCTGCCCGGAGCAGCTCGGACGCCCGCGCCGGGTGCCCGCCTCGCACCTCGCGCGCCCCCGGGCAGGTACCTGGCAGCGCGGCGTCCTGCTGGTCCCGGGTCTCTGCGCCCCCGGCCTCCGCGGCCTCCGCGGC
>NW_004955492.1:8648188-8685069 GCF_000276665.1 Chinchilla lanigera | reverse complement strand
GGAGCGGCCCGTGTAGGCGGCCTCTGGCCCGGTGTGCGGGGCGGGGTCCGGGGTGAGGGGCGGAGCCGTAAGGTGGGGACGCGCGGCTGCGCGCGGGGGAAGGCGGAGGCTGCTCACCCCGGCAGTGCCTGGAGGCTGACAGGCACCTCTTCGGACAAGCGCGGCGTCACCTCCGCTATCCCGGGTCCCTCTGGGACTGCGGGACGCAGCAGCTGAAGCGCGGTCACTGTCGCTGCTCCTCAGCAAGATGTCGCCGGCGTCCGGGACCCTGCAGCAGCCGGAGGCGAAGGCGCCGCCCCACCCGGGAGCGGACTCCTCCCGGTGCGCCCGGCCCGCTTCCCAGTCTCGGCTATGGCGGACTACGTGCCCCCCTCGGGACTGGCCTGGAGGGGAGAGGACCGGTGCCTAGAAGCGCCCCGCCCGCCAGGCCTTGGCCTTGCTTGTGTCCCTAAAGTCCCCGGCCCGCTCCCTTCCTCTTTGCTCGGAACACCTGTTACTCTGGCTTTCAGCGGGTCTTTCCTTTAGTACAAGCCCTTTCGTATCAACACACCAACGTGTGCTAAGGTACAGATTAAAAGCTTGCTCTCCGCTCAGGGTCGAGTATGCACAAAAATTCTGGAGACTGATTCTCCTGCATTGCGGTTATGTACAATGTTACGGGCAGTTGTTAGTGTTGAAAGCCGCCCCACAATAATTTCTCCCCTGTTACAAAAGCCTTGATACAGTTGCTGCAGAAAAATTGGAAAGGAAAAACGTTGTGGGAAAGATAGACAGGGCCCAGCTGTGTAGAGTGGCTGCGTCCCAGGGCCCTGGCTCTACCTGCCTTTTCCATGTCTCTAAGTCCTGCCCCCATCTCAGCTGAAACACCGAGGTGCACACTGGCCCAGGGGACTGTCCTACTGTGTCCTCTAAGAACTCGAAGTGAGCGCCAGACTTTTCCGGAAGGACTTCACCATGTGCTGCTGACTCCACAGAGGCTGACTTTCCTTCTCCCTAGTAACCTTTGGTTACTAGGTTCTTCTGTCCTTTGGTACTTCTCAGAAACTTTCTCATCGAATCCCCCTTTTGTTCAAGCTGGCTCTGTTGGTCTCTGATGTTTGCAACCAAAACAACCTTATCAAATATTTAGTATGGGTGCCGAGCACCCATGAGAGAAATGCAGGGTCCAGTGCGTCTTAATTAACTTGCTGCACGACTAGCGGCAGAGCCTCGTGGTGTACAGCAACCGGGAGTGTGAGTTCCTGTGATTCGGAGGGTGTGCTGGGCTCTCCCTACACAGGTGTGCTCTTCGGAGGGTGGGGGCTGGCAGGGTCACCTGTCTGCACATGCCGCCTCTGCACAGGATGTGGCAGTGCCTATCCCTGTGGGCCAGGGTACTCATAGCTCCCATATCTCAAGGTGTAGAGGTGGACATAGATGCTTCAGTGTCTAAACCTCCCTGTAGGTCCAGGCCACCCTTCCTACCTCCTGGCCATTGTGTTCTTGGGCACATCTTGTCAGTACCTCCTGCTCAGTGTCTGCACCTGCCTTTTCTGATCCCCACCACCAGTCCATGCTTAGTTCTTAATTTCTGTTGATGGCACTTCCATTCTCCCATATACAGAGTCACCACAGTGCCACCTCTGAGGCTGAGGCACATGTGTGTCTGTCAGACAACATTTCACCTACCCATTCCCTCTCTGGCCCCTCCCTCCGTTGAGGCTGAGTAGCCACAGTATCCGGAGTAAGAAAGTGGTCACAAACATCGAACTGCTTCATGGATCTGCAGAGAGCAAAGACCAGAACCAAACCAAGGTGTGCAGCAGGTCAGGCCTAACTGAGCACTCAGGGGCTTGCTGGTTCGAGGCGATGGGGAGCCACACCTGAGATCCGGGAGTGGGTCTCAATGTGCAGAGCACTCAGGTGAACCCAGACTGCTAAAGGAGGGCAAGGAAAAAAAAAAGGCTTAATAAACAAACCTTCGGCAACAGCTCAGCACAATTTAATTGCCCTTTCCTCTCTTGCTGGCAGCAGACACTGCCAGGAATTCTCATATAGATAAGACACATGGACCTCCTTTTGGGGCGGTTGGCAGGGATTAAACCCAGGTCCTTCACACTGAACTACATTCCCAGCTCTTACGTTGACTCAGGCTTTCACTAAGTTACTAAATGGCCCATCCTGGTCTTCAGTTTGCAGTTCTCCTGCCTCATCCTCCCGGAGTGCAGGGATTACATGCATGCCCCACCATGCCTAGCTCAGAGAAGCACTTTAATACAGACAAGATTTAAACTAGTGTCTGACTAGGTTAATCCTGATGGTCATAGCCTTATTTCTCCAGGTCACACTAGCCACAGGAAAAACCAAAAGTGTGCATTGAAAATGGCATATTTGGCTTGAGTTCCTATCAAGGAGTCTTAGGAAATGCCCCTCTCCAGATGGCCAGGACTTCCTTGATGGCAGAGGCCACAGAGCTGGAATACCATCCACATGCTGTCTCCATGTGCAAGTCCATTGTGCAAGACTCCTGAGCACTGGGGCTTCTGGAATCCTGCAAGAGAAACTGCCCTGAGACTTTCACTTACTGAGGAGTGGTGTTCATTGTGGGACCCACTGGCCACAAACCCTGACCTGGGCTCCAGGCCACCTTCTCCCTGAGATGCTGCTCGGCCTGGGACTCAGATGGCTTCCAGCTGAGCCTCTGCCCTTTCCGCATCACCAGCTGTCTTTTCCTGCTAGCACCGGCCCTGAGGGAATTTTGACATTCTCTGTGCTGTGTCCTCTCTGCCCATTGTGCACTGTCCTTCGCCCCCTCAACTTCTTCCCTTCTGTCTCCATTTTCTTCCTCCTCCCTCTCCTTCTTTCTGCCTGCCTCCTTCCTCAAGTCACCATCCTTCCCTCCCTTGTAAGACTTGCAGCGCAGAGCCTGGCGTTCCTCCAGAACAGTCCCCTTCCCCCTTCCTTGATGTTCCCATTCTTGGAACCATCTAATAAAGAAGAGAAATCTCCCCAATTACCTTGACTGCTAGATAATAAGCTATCAAATGAAGAACACTGTGATCACCATGGCAGTTTGTCAGAACACAGAATTCTGTGTACAGTGCAGTGCTTGGGAAAAACCTGCTTTAAGAGCAAGCCCAGACTGACTCACTGCCTTCTTCTGTGGTGTAGCCTCCTGGTGCTGGCTCTGGGCTGCAAGTGACTTGTGTGTCTGCATTTTTGACGAAATTGCTCCCTCACCCACGACTATGTAGGTCAGGATATCTATCTCTGTAAGGGAGAATAAGCATTCTTTACACACCACAGAACATCTAAACTCCAGGTTTCCCAGAAAATGGAGCCTCCAACTATTGGGAACAAGGAATAGTTGTGATGGAGGATTGCTTAGTTTTCTGGAAAAAGGAAACCTTCCACATTGTTGGTGGGAATATAAACTAGTAATACCATTATGGAAATTCACATGGAGATTCCTCAGAAAACTAAAACTAGAGATTCTATTTCACCAAGCTTTTCCCCTTCTAGGTATCTTCCCAAAAGTTAAAGACCTCATACCGCAGTGATACACGTGTACCCATGTTTATAGGAGCTAAATCTTGGAAACAGTCTATCTGTCCATCAACAGATAAATGGTATTATGGCTTGTGTCTAGATGTCCCCCCAGAACCTCATGTGGTCATAGGTGGGGCTTTTCAGAGGTAGCTGGATCTAGAGTGTGTGATGCTGGGATTAAGTGTGATGCTAGGATTAAGTGTGATGCTGGGATGCAGGGTGTCTGATTACTAAATTAGTCCACTGATTGGTTTGGCACGTTCTGGGAGTGCATAATGGGAAGGCCCTCCCTGAGTGTGAGTGCTATCCACCCTAAGGGCATGTAGCCTGGCTAGAATATAATGGACAAAAAGAAAGCTGCTGTGGTTGCTTGTTGCTTGCTGTTTGTTCCTTACTTCACTGCTTTGGTGCCTTGCACCCACCATGAACTGTTTTTCCTCTGTGATCCCCTCTGCCGTGCCACCCTGCCTTGGAGCCAGCCAACTATGAACTGCAGCCCCTACCAACTTTGAGCTAAATAAATCTTTTCTCCTTTAAGTTGGAGTGTCCTATATTTTGTCTCAGCAACAAGAAAAGTAGATAAGACAAATGGCTAAAGAAAATGTGGTATTGATACACTGAAGAACTACTCTATTGTTAAGAAAGATAAATCTGAGTCATTTGTAGGAAAATTGATGCACCTTGAAACAATAATGTTAAGTGAAATAAATCAGGCACACAAGTTTAAATATTGCATGGCTTCTCTTGTACAAGAAACCCAAATTATAAATAAAGAGCAAAATAAAAGACAATAGAAAGTAAGGAGATAGATCTTTCTCAAATGGGAAGCGGACTGAGAGATGGGGGGGTGTGGAAAAGGTAACTGAGATGTGTTATGCTCATGTACCAACTCCTCACAAGGAATGCAAACATTTTGTACTGCAACCATGTACTAATAAAAAAATAAGTAAAGGATAATAAAAAATAAATTGTTCCTGACCAATTCATTAGAAAGCAGTGCACTTCAGGAGCATTGCTGGAGTGATTTTGCTGAGCTATACTTGGCATTCATGCTTGACTTCGCAGAGGCTCTGTCCAAGATGGCCTGGCCCCTTCACTGAGCCTGCAAGTGCTGAGACTTGATCCCTACCTGCCCATCGTGCCCCCTTGAGAAACCTGAGGGGGTATCTGTCCCATCCCTCACTGACAAACTTCCTTCCCTGTTTCCCCTCCTGGATGCTGCAAACTCTGTTTCCTTTGCTGCTAGAACATTTAAAGCCAACTTATGGCCCATTTTCATGGACTGACCTACCACAATTTTATCCCATTTTCCACCCTATCCTTTTCTTGCTCTGATTTATTCTTTTATTGATTTTTATCCTCTTGTATTTGGGAAAGGTTTTAAATCATTTTAACTGTTTGAAAATTGTTATTAATTCTCCAGAATGAATGTAAAAGGTAAGCTTTTTTAAAATTCAGCGAGACTTGTAGGAGTACATAATATAAAACTAGGCTGATCTCACGTGGGAAGGCAATTGGAAATCAATATCTAAATGTGCTAAAATGCTTGAATTGAAAAGGGGTATAACAAATCACAAAAAATCAGTAAAAACAAAAATGAAGAATTTGTGTTTCCACTCTTCACTTCAAGTGCTTGGGTGAAGACAGGAAAGAAGCTGGAAGAGACCTGCTGCAGGGGCAGTCAGCCCACCTGGGACTGTGCTAACACCAGCCAGCAGGGGATCTCATGGGGCAGTGTGGGGGATGTGGTCAATATCCTTTCCCACAGCAGCATCTGGAAAACTAAGTTTGAAATAATGTTACAAGGCAAAATTAGTGATTTGGAAACCTCAGAGTGGGCATCTCTGTGTGGAATGCGAAGGACCTGGCAACCATAAATACTCCTGTCCGTGGCCTTAACAGGGCTCCAGGTTCCCGTGGGATTCAACTCCACACACAGTGGTGAGAGTTGTGTGTCTACCAGCCTGAGCCAGAGTGTAAAAGAGAGAGGTCTCTACCTCTGGCTCCTCTAGAGGTCAGTGGTTCCCAACTTCAGGGGTCACATTCTTCAGAATATCTTAGAAGCTACGGACTCTGCCTCTTGACGAGACAAATGTACACACAAAGCATTTCCATGCCTATACTTTTTCCTATGCTGGTTTATGGACCACAGAAAAAGACTGTGGATCTACTATACCACAATATGCAATTGGAACGGTCATGCTGATTTTGCTGTTTCCAGCAAAGCTGTACCATTTTACCCACCACCAGCAGCCAATGCACAGAGAGAAGGAGGCTGGTCCCAGAAGGTGAGGTGAAGGCAGGCCGAGGTGCTGCCTGTGAGCCCACCATCTGGCCCAGCACTTTTTGCCAGTGACTGTATACTTCCATGAGCAGTCCAATTTAGTCATGGCTCCAACTTTCCAAAGGTGCCAAAGTGACATGCATTTAGTAGCAACTATACTTCAAATTTTGAATCTGATCTTTCCCCAGGCTAAAGGTATGAGTTCTGATACTCTTTCAATCCTGGATGGCAGCTGCTCCTAGTGGTATGGTTTATATGGACTGTGGTATGGTTTATATCTAGATGGACCGTGGTATGATTTATATCTAGATGTCCCTCAAGAGCCTCACGCACTCATAGGCAGGGCTTGTGGAAGGTGATGGATTTTGGGAGCTTAGGGCTGACTTACTGTTAGGAGAGGGGTTCTGGCAGGAAGAGACAGGTCCCTGGGGGAGCATGGCCTCGAGGAGTTTATCTCCCTCCCCAGCTCTTCTCTTTTCTCTCTGCTTCCTGGACATCATGAAGCGATCAGCTTTGCTCTGCTATGCCCCTCTACTATGCCATTCTGCTCTGGAGACAGCCGGCCATGGGCTATAGCCATGAGCCAGAGTAAACCTCTCCTCCTTTAAGGTGCGGGTGCCAGGTATGGTGTCTCAGTGATGACAAAGTGACTAAGACAGATCCCAAGGGAAGAAACACCCAGAAGTATGCTGTGCTGCTGGGCTGTGATGGCCAAAATGATAGGTGTGCTAAATGCGTCTCCAATTTAAGATATTCATCAGCAAAAACCCTGCCATATGTACCACATCTCTCCCATAATCCTATGAGCAGACTACCCACTCGCTGGTCTCCTCCATCATGATTTCAATAAATCTTTGATACATTTTTATTCTAACAAGTGAATAGTCTAACAGAAAATTGGGACTTTATTGGATCAAACAAAAATGCTTATCAAAGACAGGAGTAACCTGCCTTATTTGTTGAGGAAGAGCCTTAAGAAAGAAACTGGTAGAAGTAGGACATCAGACAGAAAACAAGGCATTAGCAGCTAGAGACACTAATGTCTGAGATTGAGAAGAGACAGTGAGTCTATGAAGTGACACAGGTGACATTGACCATCAAGGCACAGGTGACAATGACGATCAAATGCAAAGTTCCAGGGTACTGACACCACTCCACAGCTTCCTTGGAGCCATCAACCACACTGGAGATGAAGGTGCTGGTCTGATGGCAGCTGCCCCTTCCATGCTGTGAGGACAGGAGTGAGACCCCTGGGAAGCCCCATCCAGGTGATGCTGTTGCATGTTAGCATGTCCCATACCACAGTTTTCTGTCAGTGGACAGACTGGGCTAGACATTGTAGGACATATTATGCTGACCCTTAACACAAAATTTTCTAAACTTGATAATATGTGTTCAAAATGTGTGGAGTACTAAGGAAGCAATTGCATGGTGTTTGTCTCAAATAGAAAATAAAATCAAAAGGGACTGCCTTAGTAAGCTTATCATAAAGAAAACTTTTCAGTACATACATACATGTAGTAAAGTGGGATTTGGGGCTGTTGTTGCTTTTCTGTGTTTGTTTGTTTGAATGGAGGTTGGATTTTTTGTTTGTTTGTTTTCTCACAGTACTGGAGATTAAATCTAGGGCCTATTCCGGCACACAAGGAGCCAGGGCGGGGAGTGCCGGTCTTCCGGCTGGCTAGCTTCCTGCCTCGTAGGCTCCCGGAGGGAGGGCCCCCAGCGCATGGGGAGCCTCAGGCAGCGAGTGCCGGTCTTCGGACCGGCAGCTCACTCCCGGCCTCGTAGGCCCCCGGAAGGAGGGCTTCCAGCGCACAGGGTGCCATGGGTGGGGAGTGCTGGTCTTCCAGCTGGCTAGCTTCCTGCCTCGTAGGCCCCCGGAGGGAGGGCCCCCAGCACATGGGGAGCCATGTGGCGGCAAGCGCTGTTGCACGCCTGCCCTTAGGCCAGCCGCCGCCGTTCAATTGAGATCTATCATGACACAGAGAAACAGTGACACAATTGGCCCACCATGCACCAACTGCAGTTGCCCACCCACGGATGTGTGTGAATCATTCAAACTTTGAACAACCCCTGGGAATACATGCCATACAACAGGTCACTCTTGCTCCTGCCATTGAGAACCAGAAAGGTCCAGAGCCAGCGGAGGAGCAGCTGCTGAACAAGGACTCAGAGAACATGATAATGCAGACTAAGCCCATGGAGTCAGAGGTCCAGTGGACTGGGGTCACGAGAGCCGCTCGGAAGCTGTAAACCAGGAGGACCTTGCACAATACCTGCGGAGACTCACTGGAAACCATTCTTCCCCTGACAGTACAGGCTGTAGTGGAGCTCTGGAGAAGTCTGCAGCGGGATTCCTGCTGCCTGTGTTGACAGTTGGGGAGAGGACACTAACTGGTTGTGGGGTCCCAATGCGATGGGAGGCTGGAGAGAAAACGCTACAAAAAATGGCTTTGGCCCCAGACGGCTCACTTGATTTTTGACAACCCTTAGGCTGTAACTACTTGTTAGATCCTTCTTGTGTATCTCTGTCTTCCTGAGAAACCACTTTGAAGATACCACCATGTATTACAGCAGTCATTGATATTTTCCTACTAATCTATCCATAACTCTCTAATGTTTGTATTGTTCCTATCCTATTTCATAAATGGATCCATGTCTATTATTATGTGTTTCCTACAACAACCATTGAGAATTATTGAATGATTATTCAGTAGGTCACTCATGTATAGTTCTATTTATATTCTTTAGAAGCCACTTTGAAGATACCTAAGTATAGTACAACAACTATTGATAATCTCCTACCTCTTTTGTCTGTAACTCACTATCATTTGTCTATTTGTTTTCCTGAGAAACTATCTTATAGATAACAATATATAAAACAATAACCATTGATAATTTCCTACCACTTTGTCTGTAATTTGGTAAGCCCCTCCTATTATTATGTTATCCTTCTTTTACTCTTTAAAATAAAAAAAGATTAAAAATAAATAAATAAATAAATAAATAAATCTAGGGCCTAAATCTCCAACCCTTTTTTATTATTTTTTAAAATTTTGATACAGACTCTCAGTAAGTTGCTAAGTTGCCCAGGCTGGGTTCAAACTTAGAATCCTCCTGATTCATCCTGCTAGTGTACTGGGATCACAGGTATGCACCACCATACCTGGTTCACGTAGTAAAGATTTTAACCTTGCTCAATGGAGAGTCTAGCCTTTGGCTATGCCCCTGGTGAGGAATCAGTAAACCCTTGGAACACCATGCTGATGACTGTGTTCTGTATGGAGTGAATGCTTGAACCACGCTAGAATGTCCACCATGATCTGGGGCTTTGTCACCCAATCAGCTCAGCTTGAGGGAGTGTTGGAGACTGAGGTCAGCCAGGTGGGCATTTGACCATGGAGTGCAGTCAAGATGACACCAAGGTTTGGACAGCACCCCTGTTTGCAAAACTCAATGCAGGTGCCACATGTGGTGGCCAGAAGGGGACCATGCTGTTCTTGGTTGTGTGGAAGAGGAAGAGCAGGAAACCCCTGTTCCATTTTCTCTGGGCTCTGCCCCACCCACCTCTTCACACAAATGCCTTTCATCTGCTGTAAAATCCTTTCACTGCAGTAAATATAAGCATAAACACATCAGTTTTCAGACATTCTGCCCGTCCTTCTAAAGAACTAGAAAGCCTGGGGGTGGTCTTAGTGGTTTTGACTTGGGGACCCCGACAGCGCAGCTATGACAGGAGGCTGTGGACCTCACCGTGCTCCTCACTGTGAGGCTGAAACATACTATTTTACAGTCACTGTCGCTTCGAGTCGCTTTCTCTGTGCAAAAAGCTTGCTGGAAACAGCCCATTAGCCCTTTCTTTGTCCTGAACAGATCATTTGTCTTCTTAAAATGGAAGAACTCATTCATAATAGAGTGGCCCTGGTATGGAAGGACAGGGATTGAGATTCATGAAACGTTTATTGGAGGCCCAGAAGGTGGTTTCACCACAGGGTAAAGAACTTTCCTGCAAATTGAAATAGACCATAAATGTGATCAGGTGCTTTACCACACAGAAAGTAGAGGTCCTTGCTGGGGACTAGCCTGAAGGGGACAGCCAATCCCTAGTTTACCCAACAGAAGGTGCTCAGCACTGGCCTAGTGGCCCCCTCTGCTTTTGGAAGTGAGAGTAACCTTTTAAAATTTACCTGACACCAGACAAGCCTGGCTGGACCTTGATCACGCAAGAACGGGGTGACCTCAGCCTTTTGGCTGTTTGGAGACAGCCCCCTCAGCCAACCACCCACTCTGGGCATCAGAAGTAGCCTGAAGGCTGTAACTACTTGTTAGATCTTTCTTGCGGATCTCTGTCTTCCTGAGAAACCACTTTGAAGATACCACTATGCATTACAGCAGCCATTGATATTTCCCTACTAGTCTGTCCATAACTCTGTAATGTTTGTATTGTTCCTATGCTATTTCATACATGGATGTATGTTTATTACTATGTGTTTCTACAACAACCATTGAGAATAGTCAATGAAGGGCTGGGGACATAGCCCAGTGGCATAAGTGCCTGGCTGGCAAGTGCAAGGTTGTAAATTCAATCCCCGGTACTGCAAAAAAAAAAAAATAGTCAGTGATTATTCAATTGGTCACTCATGTATAGCTCTACTTATTTTCTTTAGAAACCACTTTGAAGGTACCAAAGTATAGTACAACAACCATTGATAATCTCCTACCACTTTTGTCTGTAACTCACTATTATTTGTCTATTTGTTTTCCTGAGAAACTATCTTGTAGATAACAATATGTAAAACAACAACCATTGATAATTTCCTACCACTTTGTCTGTAATTCTGTAAGCCCCCCTATTACTATGTTATCCTTCTTTTACTCTTTAAAATAATTAAATAAATAAATAAAAAGAAGTAGCCTGAAGGACCACTGAGTCAAGCCCTTCACTTTGGTGGTGAGGAAACCGAACCTCAGGGCCACATTGGTCCCCTGAGCCTTGCCTCCACCCTCCCCCACTTAGAATGACTCCACTTGGGGCAAGAAGTGTCTTCTCGTCTGCTTCTCAAGTTTCCTCCCAATTTTTATAATGTGCCTTTTGTTGTTTTCTTAGGTAAAAATCTAAAATCATATATATGTCTGAACACTGAAAAGTTTGACTCTGTTTAGTGTAGCATGCCCCAGGACATCTCCCTTATTCTGATAACCCTCCTGCCAAAGTCCTCTGGCTGTCAGTATTCCTGGATCTTAAAATGAAGGTCTCAGAACTGAACTGGGACATGGCTCAGCAGAAACGAGGTAGAAACTGTATTTCCCATGTGATGACCTGGACCAGGGCTGATGCTGGGTCCAGGGAAGTGGTGCAGGACTGTGGGCAGTTTTCAATAGTCAGTTCACACCCTGGCCAGTTGGACTTTCCAGTTCTCTTTCACATTAATTGCCAAGATGTTCCTTCATTGTTAAAAATCTAAACCAAACTTGACACTGATCTTAGTGGCATTTCACTTGTTCATGGGCACAGAGTGCCAGGCCTGGCTTCCAAGCTTGTAAGTTGAGTTTGGTTGTTGACGTGTAAGTTTTCCCACAACTTTGCACTATCTGCAGATTTGACAATCAAGTTTTCTACTTCCAAGCATCAAGGATCAGGAACAGAATGCTCCATTCTCCATAGGATTTTGTATCAAATGCCTTATAAAAACATTACATGCTGTCTACAGATTCCTCTGAGGTATTAGTGGCACTTGGTGCCCTATCTAGGCAAGGGTGGTATGAGTCCTGCATGACCTGCTCTTTTGCAGTGATCTCAGGTTCTGAGCTGTCTCTGTGCCATTGTCCTAATAGTCACAAACTATGTGTTCAGCCATCAATCCCTGGAGTTTTCTGGAAGGCATGTCAACCACACTGACAGTTTCTTAGGGATCTACTACATTTTCTTTTTCAAACTGAAGAAATACCTGCCTGCTTCCCATCTTTATGGTACTTCTGCAATTCTCCATAATACTTCAAAACTCAGGAAAAAAATCTTCTAAGCACACCCAGGAGTCCAGAGCATCTTCAGAGGGTCCCTCTATATTTCACCCGGTCAGGAGGCTGCAGTCCTCCTCTGCTTGAGTTATGTTGTCAGCGGCAGGACAACCAGTCGGCTGGGGAGGCAGTGGGAAGCACTGGTATCTGTCATAATCCCATGCAGCTCTGGGGTGCCTCAGGGTGCCCCTGAAAACAAAGGGTACCCTACAATGAGAAAGGAGAGAACTTTAACATTTCTTTTCAGCAGTGGGTTTGTAAGCGATGGAGGTATCAGTCCAAGCCCATTACAGGATTTTCAGGCTGATTCCTTCCGGATTTAGATTTAGGGTTTATGGCAACAAGGTTCATTTAACACATGACCAGAAAACAAATCAGAGTTTGGGGAACAGAGTCGGGGTGATGGGGGTTTTGAGAAAGAACACAAAACTTCCTGAGGTGGTTTCTAAAGAGGCTGATGGTGTTTCACGACTCCCAGGGCGATGCTCATTCAGCCCAGTGTTCCCAGAAGGCCCCAGCTGAGAGGTGGGACCCGGGGTCTTCCCAGGCCACTGACCTGGTGCGGGGCAGCAGTGGGCTGGTCTGGGCTGCTCACCTGTGGGTCTGGGAAGAGGAAGACGGCACAGGTGGCCAGGCCCCTGGGGACTCAGCCCAGCCTCCACTGTCACTGGAAACGCCAAGGGAGAATGGAGTGCACCTTGTCCCTCTCCTTGTCTGAGAGGTAAAGGGGTGCTGGGGTGAGGATGGCAAAGATGAGACTGTGGACCCCAGAGGACAGCATGAAACCAAAGAGCACATCCCCACCATCATGGGGGGAAGAGCATAGACTCCTCAAGTGCCCAGGTAGCTCTCACAGTGGCAGATCAGACACCTGGCAGAGCAGAGGCCCCTGCTGGAGAGGCAGGCAGGTTGGGGAATGCTGACAACAGGCTGTGGGGAGCCAGCTTGTTCCACAGGCAGAGCCTGGCCCCCAGCTATACTATAACTCATGGTCACCAGCCATGGAAGGACCCTTCCTTGTGTCCCTTACCCCAACCCCAGAGCCCAGTGGTTCCCAGTCAGCTCAGGAAGGCTTCAACTCCTCCAGGTCCTCTGAACAGATGGGCCACCTCCCCCTCCCCTCACACTGCCATACAGACACCTACAGTCTACAGCCCCGGCTTCCAGCCTCAGGACCTGACACCTGCGCCTGAAAACAGATCCTGTGCCAGGCACTGTGGGAGGATCAGGGCTGGCTCCAAGGCTGGATCCACGGCCCTGCTCTCACAGGCCCTCAGGTAACACAGGGTCCAGCTTGGGACAAGAGTCCTGACTCCTCAAGCTTGGGTCTGTGCTGTATGAGTGAGCTCTTCAAGGCCCGAGTCCCTGTCTTTCACTCAAGTTACAGTTGTGTTCAACAAATATTTACAAATATTTGCCTGTGTGGTTTTTGGTGAAGGTTATTAAATTCTTTTGGGGATCTCTCACTTGTACATGTCCCTGTCGAGACTGGGTTGGCTAGGTTTGTAGAAATGAGGCACCTTAACCACAACCCCTATCCCATGACACCTTCCTCTGTGGGATCAGGGTAACTGCAGGCAGTTTGGGGTCTGTGGTGGGATGTTGAGTGGGAATGCTTCAGTTTGGGGTTTGTGATTCATATTTATGCGCTCAGCACCCCTACCATGCACAGCCATCTCAGGCAGCTTCCCAGACTTCTCTTGCTCACTGTGCTGGGCACCCTGATGTTCCAGGAAAGTTCCAGCTCTGCCAGGGCCTGACTCTGTCTGGCTGAGCCTGGAACCAGAAGTACAGGAGCGCAGGAAGTACCTTAGCTGCTGGAGAGACGGTGCCAGAGCAGGTCTTCCTGAAAGCAGGACAGAGACAGCAGCCAGCTAATCGTAAAGACAAGGTTCCTGTGTTGTGATATCACAGCCTAAAGGGTTCTTAAGGCTTGCAGTTGGTTATGACTTTTCACTCTACTTTGAAATCGCTTTTTTCTCCTCTCCCTTTTCTTAAAGAGGCCCTGGGTGATCATGTAAAGTACAAACCTGGGGACCCTACATGGCCCTGCCTCCACTCTGCAGATGCTCTCTCAGGCACCAACCAGGCAGCAGTGAGCAGAAAAGACCGGCCCAACACCCGATCAGTGCTTTACAAATGCTGGCCTGGACCCAGTTCCACCCTAGAGTCCAAGTTTCAAGGAGGTCCAGGGTGGTCCCCACAGCAGCTCTGGGCTTCTTGACAGGCTTCATAACCATCCCCTTGTCCCTTAAGACAGGGGTGGAGTACGTGCTGGTGTCGGACACTATGCTGTCCAACAAAGCCTCTGTGGTCATGGGGCAAGCTTTTAGAGTTTGATTGATTATGGGTGTGAGAGCTACACCCACCCTGGGATGGATAGTTTGCATATGTAAGGGAGAGGAAGAGGCTGCTTGCCGCCATTCCTCCCTTTTAGTGTTTGTTGATTTTGCTGTGTTCTGCCACCATGAGCTGTAGCCCTCTGCCATGTGCCACTCTGCCTTGTAACCTGCCAAGTATGGACTGAAACCTCCACAAACTGTAAGTGAAATAAACCTTTCCTTCCTTAATTTTGGGCTTAAAGTATTTTGTCCCAGCAACGAGAGAAAAGTAACCAAGACAGAAGGCCTCTGTCCAGGCTTAAGTGACAAGTCTGAGCTGGCGTCCCACAGTCTAAGCTACAGGACAGCTCCCTTGGTCTGTGCCATGGCCTGAGATGTGAGACTGTGGGCTGAATGCTCATGCTGAATCCACATGCTGGACCTTATCCCAGCATGATGGTGTTAGCAGGTGGGGCCTTTGACAGGTGGTGAGGTCCCTGGAGTAGAGCTTCCTGGATGGGAAAGAAGCCTAAGGGAGCTGTCCACCCGTGGTGTGTAAGGACACTGTGAGGCACCCGCTATGAAGCAGAGACAGAACCCTCATCAGACACCAAATCTGTTACTATCTTGACCTTGGACTTCCAGATTCCAGAACTGTAAGCAACAAGTGTTTGTTGTTTATAAGCTGCCCAGTCTATGGTGCTTTGTTATAGGAGATTGAAAGGACTAAGACAATGGCCTTGTGTGTTTCTTTGCAAATACTCAATTTTAAAACACAAGGATTCTTGGTTCAGCAAAATTAGTCAATTAATCACTTCTATCCAGGAGGGATGGTGCTATCAGCTTACTGCTTAGAAGGTAAGGTCAGCCCACTGGGGCAAGTGGGGTCTCCTAGGAGGTGTTTATCAGTCAGGTAGCATTATAAAGGCCCAAAAGGTCAGTGTGTAGGATAGGACAGACTGCAAAATATGAAGGACAGGTACAAAAAAAGGAGGCAAAACGGCCTAGAGCCCCTCCACACACTGAGCCACTGCACTTATGCCCCATCTCTGGAAAGGACTGGGTCTCTTTGTCCCTCAGTGACCAACTGGCCACCTTTCGTCAGACCTCTATAGGTGCAGATAAGGTGGCTAAAACAGAATTCTCTGCCCCTGGCTGCCCTAAGAGACACCTGCCACCCCCTTGGCCCAGCCACAACTGACAAAGCCCAGGTGCTATCCACTGCACCTGCAGGGACACACAGAGCCACCAGAGTAGGACAAGTGTGCTGTTAAGCTAATTTTTTAAAACGTTATAAAAGTAATATTCATTTCAGAAAATGCAGGAAACTAGAGAAATTATACTGAAAGTGTGCATTTATAGTGTTCTTACTTGGATGCAATGTCCACAATGTTCTCTTACTGCCCACAGGGGATGGGTGATTCCAGGACACCCTGCAGAAACCAAATTCAATAGAAACTCAAATCCCTTCCACAAAACCGGGTGGTGTTTGTATATAATCTATGTACATCCACTATTTATGTATTTATTTTGGTTTATGAGACAGGGTCTTACTACATAGCTCAAGCTAGACTTTAACTCAGCATGTAGCCCATGCTGGCCTCGAACCCTTGGTGATCCTTCTGCCTTGGCCTCCTGCGTGCATCACCATGCCCTTCCCTGAGTGCACCGCCATACGTTAAATCATTCCTAGATTACTTATAATTTAACACAATGTCCATGCCATGTAAGTAGTCATTGTGCTGCATTGTTTAGAGAATAACAACAAGAAAAACATCTGCACATGTTCAGTACAGACGCAATTCTTTTAAAAAAATATTTTCAATCCACAGTTGGTTGAATCTTCAGATGTGGACTCTGCAGACAGAAGGACTGTGCTCATCTATGTCTTTAAAAGACAAGGTTGGGCTTTCTGTGGGGGAGATGGGCCTGACGAGTGCTCCTCCCACCGGCCCTTCCCAGGTAAACTTCATACACTCAGTCCTTTTATTCCAGGTGTTGATTCTCAGTCCTTTACTTCTCCTCCCAAAGCCAGGCTCTTGCCAGGGAAGCCCTTAGCTTGTAAGACATTAAGTTCTGAGTGTCCAAGAACCCATTTTAGAATTAAGGCCAAGAATTTGACTCTGCTTTTTGTTTCTCAACTAGCCTCTGAGGGTAGAAAGAAACACCAAGAATAAAAATGATTGGCTAATATGTCAAAAATTGTCCTCCCATGTTATGATAGACATATCTATTAAGGCTCAGGAACTGCTCAGCAATGAAGACCAAATAAATAAACAGATAAATAAATGAAGGCCTGATGCAGTGACACAGGCCTATAATCCCCAGCTACTCGGGAGGTTAAAGCAAAAAGATTACAAATTTAAAGCTAGCCTGGGCAATTTAGTGAGATCCTATCTCAAAAACTCTAAAGGGCTGGGAAAGTATCTCAGGGCAAAGGCCCTGGACTCAATCTCTAGCATCACAGAAACATAAAAATAAAATTAAAAGAGAAGCTAGGGATGTAGCTCAGGGTAGCATGTTCCTGGGTTTGAAAACGATGGAGGGCTGGGGATATAGCTCAGCAGCATAAGTGCTTGTCTGGCAAGCCTGAGGTCATGAGTTCAATTCCCAGTACCAAAAAAAAAAAAAAGTAATGTTGTGCTCGCTTCGGCAGCACATATACTAAAATTGGAACGAAAACGATGGAGAAGCCAAGCCCTCTGCACTGCAGACTCCGCAACCATCTCCCATGTGTGGTCTCACTCTCATGAGTGAGAATGTTTCTGAGATTGGTTTACTTTTATCATGAGACACCAGGAATCTTCTTAAAAGACACCTGGAGTTTCTTTTAATCGGGAACGGAACACTGTGGTAAGGAAGAGGTTTGTTCTCACAGAGTGCTAGAAGCAGGAGGCCCCTCAGGCAGGCCAGGGGGATGCGCAGGGCAACCAGGGGGCAGAGGGAGGGCACTGCAGACAGGAGTCTGTGGTGTGGTTTTCACAGAAGGACCGGAGTGGTGGTCAGCAGGCTGAGGATCTTCCATCTTGAGTTCCCTGAGCAGCTGTCCCCAGATGTCTGTACCTGGCTCAGGGGTGATTAGGACAGGTACTGAGCGGTTCAGGTGACATCCAAGGGTATCCTTTGCTCTCTCTAAGAATTGGTAACCAGGAAGGCCATCTTCCAGGGTCAATAAGCCCCCAACATGTCCAAACACTAGAATAAAAAAAAAATCCATAATGAGTATAAAAATATGCCTGCTGGTATTTGTCTCTTAACAAAAGCAGTCCATAAGCTCAGAACCAAATGTGGTGTCTACTTTACCGCCTTGAGGCATGTGTCTCATGCCCGGTCCATCTCAGCTTTTTGACCCTTGCTGTAGTCTCTTCACTTGTTTATATGTCATCTTTTATCACCTGTTCTAAATGATCCTAAGTCCTTCCTGGGACAACACTTTGAGCAGTAGGTGGGGTAGAACTATCACAGTCTCCTGATAGGCCCTCAATATTGGGAATAAGAGCTCACAAGAGTTTCATAAAAGCAGTCATGAACCGCACAGCACCACATCCCATGAAAGAGAACTCACCAAAGCCTATTGTGAGGTGCTGTGGCTGGTTGTACCCATGGCCCTTGTTATGCACTAAAATCAAAATGACCCTATCGTGGAGTTCAGCAGAGTTTGGGGATAAAAAGGGCTTCTCCTCCTATGGAGATCTCTGGTGCAGCAACAGTCAGCAGCTATCTTGGTCTGTTTGGTCTCTTACAATGAAATGCCACAGACCGTGGTTCATAAACTACAGACATTTATTTCTGACAGTGTTAGAGGCCCGACATCCAGGATCACAGGTGTCAGGTTCCGCGTCTGGTGAGGGTCACCCTCTGGTCAGTAGGCAGCATCTGCTCCCTGCATCTCACACAGCGGAGAGACAGAGAGCAAGACGCGTGCCCCTTCCACTTGCACCAGTCCCACCAGGCGGTGCTCCCACCTGACCTGGTCACCTCCCAGCGGCCCCCAACTCATCACCCTGAAGCTCAGGGTTCAGCATATGAATTTGAGGGGACACTAACATCCAGACCAAAACATTTATGATGTCCGTCAAGGCAACAGTCAAAGACATCGACTATTTTAAAAAGAAAACAGTTTATTTGCAAAAAAGGGCAAGGAAACCAGACTTCAATAAAAAAAAAATGTCATCCAAAGAAATTTTTAAAGAACATCAGTATTACTTAAATGGCTTAATGAATAATACAACAGTATGTAGTGTTTTTTAAAAAGCAATTAATAATAAAATATTTAAACAAACAAACAAACAAAAACAAATAAAAACTCCTCATATAATTATTCACAGTGCTGCGTTACTTCCCAAGTCAAAGACAAAGCTGCCTCTATCAGAGTCCAGGTTCTCAGGAAATGCTCAAGACTGTGTTATGTGGGGACCAGAACCAGACAGAGCGACTGTTGTTTTGTTTCACATGAAGGTACAAACTGTTTTTCCTGATTGTTTGTGATCAGCACACATGGATCATGGGGCTCAGCCACGTGCTGATTTCCACGTGATGCATCGTTTGTTTACATCTTGATCCGTTTCTCTCCTCATCACAGTATCATTTCAGGCCCTTCCTGCAAAATCATAACTAAAATCATATCTCCCCCAAGAGCACACAGTTTTCTGCTGCTCGGATCAGGTTGTTCACAGGGATACAAGGAAAATGTGGCTGTGAAAACAGGAAGTAGGTTCGGTTCACAATGAAAAGATCAAGAGTTCAAAGGTTGCTAAATTCTTTTCCCTCCTTCTCTTCACCTGCCCTGAGACAAACGAGTCACTGCGTCTGATCTTACTGGAACAGAACAATATCTGGAACCTTCCCTCCTGGAGCCTGTAACTCTTCATCAGTACAAAAGCTGTGCACAGAGCAGGGCATGGCCTTAGCTTTCACCTCTGAACCAGGAACTTCAAACCCACACCAGAAGCAGGTTCTACAGTTCCACCTTTTATCACCTTGTATAAATGATCCTAAGTCCTTTCTGGAACAAGACTGTAAGGAGGAGGTGGGATGGGATTTTGTTTGCAAGCATCTGCCTTTCCAAAAACAGTAATAAAGGCATTGAAATCACGTAAGGACTCAGAGAAAAAAGTCAAATGTGGTGGCACATGCCTCTAATCCCAGCACTCTGGGATGCTGAGTCAGGAGAATCCCAAGTTGGAACCCAGCCTGTGCAACTTAGCAAGACCCTATCTCAAAATTTAAAGAAAGAAAAAAAAAATTTTAAAAAAGCAAAAAACAGCCCTGAGGATGTAGCTCAGTGCAAAGGCTTCAGGTTCCATTCCCAGTAACACACAAACACATACCAAAGAATAACAATTAAAAAAAGGCCAGCCCAAGCCCTCATGTCACGACACAAATTTGAAACACTGAAACACTCAAAGCATGCTGAGATCTGTGCTTGTTCTAGTGTCAGTGCCTCTGCTAAGGATACGTGGAGTCCCTGGCCCTTTCTTGGGGGAGGAGTTGGTGGCAGTAAGGGCTCCAACAATAGCAGTGGGCAGAATGTGACACTGCCTGGCTCTCAGACCACTGGTCTCCACCAGGTGAATCTTTTGCTGGGGAGGGGTACTAGGGATTGAATCTAGGGCCTTCATACTGAGCTACATCCCCAGCCCTTTTTATATTTTATTGTGAAACAAGATCTCACTAAATTGCCCCAGCTAGGCTCAAACTTTTGATCCTCCTGCCTCAGCCTCGCAGAGTTCTAGGCTTACAGCCATGTACCACCATGCCCAGCCCAGGTAAATGTATTTTGAGAGTCATTTGCTCATCTTGTCCTTGGGCTGTCTGTTCTCCCCTCCTTGATCATGACACTGAAATCCCCTTGGCCATGTCCATGGTGGGACTCACTTTTCCCAGCCATTGTTCCCCAGGTCAGGGGCAGGTCCTTGGCTCCAGGCAGATTTTTTTGCTCCTGGAACTCCTCAAACAGAACTGTGCTTTGAAAAGGTTGGACCTACAAGTGCAAGTCTGGAGCTGAGGGTGTGTGTTCTCTAAGGGAGGCCAGAGGAACCAGAAAACCACCTACATGAAGGGAAGAATGAAACAAATGCTCCAAGTGGAGGGCAGCAGCCACAGGGAGGGCCCAGCCTGTGCAGCCGCCCAGCTCTTGTGAGGCCAGTGCTCCTGCATACCTCGCCAGGCTCCAGCACTGCTCAGCGTGGCCAGCTGGCTGCTCCTCACTTGCCACCGCGTCTCTTAATGCAGCCAAATACTCCTAAATGCTACTTTTATTGCCAAAAGCATTCTCCACTACCCAAAGGCATTTTTTCATTTCTTAGAACACATTCAAGAATGTTAATTTCTTTGGGGTTGGAAACAAATGCAATAGTTGAGTGTATGTGCGTGGTGTTAAGCCAGACTTCAGTTCAAGTTCTGGCTCTACACTTAGTACTTGCTGATGCCGTTTCTAGACCTTTCTTAGCCTCATCTTTCCATGTGCAACATGGGACAGCCGAGTTGCACTGACCTCCATGGGCTACCTTGAAATGCAAGTTTCACAGAAAGGTAGGAGATACATCTCTCTTCATACACTTGATCTTAGCCAAAAGGCCGAGAAACGATATCTCTCCTCATACGGAAAGAGATTCACAACCATCTCACTTATCTTTGACAAGATTAGAGAAATAGGAGCCCATTTGTTTATTTATATCTATTTGGATTGGGAAAATTCACATAGAAACATAGCAAAAATCAGCTCTCTGGGTGATTTCCATTTTTTTTTCTTTTTGCTCTATTTTCTCACTTGTCCACAGTAACAATAAAACTTCACATGTCATCTCTATTGAAGAAATCAAGGGAAATACATTCCTCAGTAGGGGCCTTGAAATCTTTTTCCTAAAGAGTGCTTCATTTGTCATGCTTGAAGTCAGATATAACCTTAAGGATCATTTCATTTAAATGCTTCTGTTCAAACCAGACTACAAAGTTGATTACAACAGACATTTCAAGAATGCAACTTACCTTGATCTGCAGTTTGCCTTGAAAGGCATCCAGGTATCCTAGGGATGAATGTGAGTAGAGGTGGGCAGGTGGGAGGACAGGGGCTGGCATGGACTCCGGTGGTGCATGTAGGTGTTCATGAACTGTCCTCAATGAATTTCTGTATTGTCAAGACTTTTTATAATAAAACATCAGGAAAGTTCCTGAATCCATTCAGGTAATGAGCTCAAGCAGTTCAGAAATAAAGTAAAACCTCTCTTGCTCTCTCTCACTCGCTCGCTCTCTCTCTCTCCCTCCCCCTCTCTCCCTCTCTCTCTCCCTCTCTCTCTCCATGTCTCTCTCTCTCTGTCTCCCTCCCTCTCTCTCTCTCTCTCTCTCTCTCACACACACACACACACACCTCTAGCAGTGTCCCGCAGGTACCCACACTACTCCCTCACATTTTCATTGAGACAAAAAAGTATTTCTCGCCAGCACCCAGCGAATTGAGAGAGCTTTGGCCTCCTGGTCTGAGTCCCTGCCATGGCTCGCTCCCTGTCAGCAGGGCTGCAAACACCTGACATTTCTCACCAGGCCAGCCAGGCATCCTGAGAGCTGGCAAAGGTCAGGAGTTGCCCTCCTGACCATGTTGATGGCAGACACTCGCAGGAAGAAAATTCATTGTTCCCAGCAACAAGACTTTTTCTTGCCAGCATAAAATTCAAAAATAGACTCCAACTACGAAGATGTACGTGCATGCAGCTGATAACGCGTAGAACTGCAAATCCTCTTGGCTTTGCATTCGGCAAGAAGCTTCCTCATGATCATGAGCCATAAAACATGGATATGCCCAGAAATTAGGGTGTGAAGTGGCCTCATAGACTGGTAAGAGGAGCAGACAAAACAGGTGTGCCTTTCAGCACACGGTCAGTGGCTACAAACAGGCAAGTCGTAGGAGAGAACATCGGCCAGTGAGCACATTATTCACACACCCCTCAAAAAAGAAGTTCAACTTTGCTAGTAAGCAAAGAAGATATATCAAGCCAGAAGTTAAATTTTTTTCACTCATCAAATTTCTAAAGGTTGAAAACATGATAATGACAGGCATGGGTTGGTAGGGGTCCATTCAACCCCTTCCCTCTTCCATGCCCACTGACCCTTTCTCTCCATTTTTTTTACTCTTTTCTTCTGTTTTTCTGCAGCCCAGGGTTGACAGCTTACCTGGCTTCAGTCCCTGTTTTCTTCTGGTTCCAGCTCACCGTCACTCATGTGGCTCCACAGCCAAGAGGAATTCATCTGCCTGGGAAGATGCCAGCCACGCACAGGCCAATTTGGAGAATTACATGGGCGGGAGTTAATTCTGCAGGAATTAGCACATGCACTATCTCCCACTGGAAACCTGGTCTAGAAAAAGCTCAGCTGATGACATATGCAACATTTCCTTCTGGTGAAAGCACAAGGCCTTTCTGCTCTCAGTTGCCACTTTCCAAGCAAAAACTGCCATTATGAAAAAAAAAGGAGTTGGTAAGAAAATAAGATGTGGATTCAGGTTCCCACATGCTCCCCTTTGGGCAGCACTTCATTGCAAAGTCACAGTGGGGACATCTGTCAAAACACTCAGGAGCTCTGAGGGTGTATGGGTCAGGGCAGCAGCAAAGAAGAGGGCTCTTGAGCTGCTGACCAAGACACAGGTGTGTGGTGCCTTCAGTTTAGATCTTTCTCTCTCTCTCTCTCCCCCCACCACACACACATACACACACATAGAGGTTTATCTCTTGATAAAACAGACCTTAAGGTTGCAGAGTGTGTCAAAGCAGGCATACAGTTTTACTCAGTTATCCACTGATTCACTAACTTTTATTGGGCACCTGTCTGACCCAGACACTGGATCTACAGAGACAGATGTGTCCCTTCCCCGAGAGCCTGTGTTCCAGTGAAGGAAGCAGATCAAACAGGAGGAGAGAAGGAAAACAACATATGCTACAAGGCCATAACAAGGCCCACCCAGGAGAGCCCCAGGGATAGCCATGTCCTGAATCCTCTGTTTCAAAACTGACTTCTGGGCCTCTCTAAGCCTAGAATGCCGGCCCCACCCAGGTGAGTGATTCCTGGAGACCTGTGGAGATCATACCCTCCCTAGGGCCCCTGCCAAGCCAGAGCCCTCACCCACCACCTCCTCCAGAGGCTCGTATACTTGGAGCCCCTGTTCCCTGCCCTCGTCTCCTAGGGCCAGGCAGCTGAGGTCAGCCCTGCACCCCAGTGGCCCTGAAGCTACTCAAACTAGCCAAACCCCAAGCCACTCCCCCACCATACTGTTCCATCAGTGGAAGCCACATCGCGGGCCCCATCAACAATGCCCTCCCTCTGTTTTATAACTACTCTGCGCCTCGCTGTGGCCTGCCAGGTCTCCTGCATCCAGGGCTCCACGACAGCCAATCTCTTTCTCATGACCCTGTTTCCTGGGCCTGTGTCTTCCATCCCTGATTCAAATGCACCCCAGTTGACCTTGAGACAGCCTTTCTGCACATGAGGCTTCAGCTGGTCTGGAAAATTGAAAAGACCACCATGCCAAGACCTGAGGATAGGCCTGGGCAGAAGGGACAGTGAGGGGCCACCATGCTGAAATGGGGGGCAGGTTTGAGCAGAGAGGACAACTTGTGCAAGACCTGTGGGCAGGAGAGGGGTTTGCCTTTCTAAGGGCCTGGAAGAGGCCCAATGAGCAGGGACACACACACACACACACACACACACACACACACACATCTGGGTTCTGGTAGAGTTATTCCCCATTACCCCTGACCCCAGCTCTTGTCAACCACCTATCTGCTCTATGTTTCTATGAATGTCTCTACTCTAGGCATTTCATATAAATGGACTCCTGCAATATGTAGCCTTTTGTGTCTGGCTTCTTTCTCTTGGTCAATATTTTTGAGGTTCATCTATGTTACAGCATGAATCAGTGCTTCATTCTTTTTAACAGTGGAATAATGTTCTATATTCTTCTTTATGGCTGGATAACATTCTGCTGTACAGAGAGACACACTTTGTCAACTATTAACGGACAACACTTGGTTGTTTGTGACTCTTTTGGCTGTTGTGAATAGCACTGTTATGAACATGAGTGTGCACAGGTATCCACTGAGTCCCTACTTTCAGTTCTTTGGGGTGAAAACCAAAAATGTGAAATTGCTGGGTCATATGATGATTCTATGTTACTTTTTGAGAGGCTGCAAAAACATTTTCCAAACACTCTTTATATTCCTATCAGTAATGTATAAGTTTTAATTTCTCCATATCCTCACCAATATTTACTATACTCTGCTCCCCCACATATGTCCTGGTGAGTATGATATGCCACCCCTCTGTGGTTTTGATTAACTTTTCCACAATGACTAGTGGTGTTTAGCACCATACGTTTACTGGTCATTTGTTTTTTGTGGTTGTTTTGTTTTGTTTTGTTTTGTTGAGACAGGGTCTCACTATGTAGTCCAGACTGGCCTTGAATTCAGTGATCCTCCTGCCTCAGTCTCCTGAGTACTGGGATTACAGGCATGTACCACTACACCCAGCATCTTGGGACTTTTGTGGAAGACCAGTTGACCACCCATCCAGGATCACACATGTCAGAAGCTGATCCAGTTGGAGCTACTGTCCAGGGTGGGGCAATCAAGGTTCCAACATCAGGTCAGGGTACCTGAAACTCAAGTGCCAACTGCAAATCCCTGCCTCAAGGGGCACTGTGGGGCTCCTGAATGCTGGGTACCGGAACACCTTGCCAATGTCACCTCATGGGATCCTCACAGAAGGGCCCTGCAAGTAGATACAGCAGTTCTTTCCTGTGGGGGAAATGGAGACACAGAACAAAACCACTCAGCTGGTAAGAAGGGGATCTCGGATCAAACCCAGGGGATTTGGCTCCCAAACACTAGTAGTGAAGGAGCCGAGCCGTGGTCCTGCTGTCCCAAGCTCTCAGAAATGAATATGCTAAATCAGCAAGGAGAGGCACGCCTGTAGTCCCAGCTACGCAGGAGGTCTGAAGTCAGCTTGGGAAACTTAGTGAGACTCTGTCTTAAAATAAAATTTGAGAAAGAGCTAAGGGTATAGGGGCTGGGGATTTAGCTCCGCAGCACAGCACCTGCCTGGCAAGTGCAACGTCGTGAATTCGATTCCTGGTACCGGAAAAAAAAACTTAAAAAAAGAGCTAAGGGTATAGCTCAGTGGTAGAGTGCTTGACTAGTGTGCCAGGCTCTGGGTTCAGGTTCAGTCCTTTGTTGGGGTTCAGGGGGCTCAAGTTCAATCCCCACTTCAAAAAAAGAAAAGACTACTCTTTATAAAATGGCAACAGTAATCTCAGCATGGCAAGCCAAGGGTAATGTGCGCAGAGTGGCCACATCAACTCTGAAAAGACCATCTAACAGCATGGAGCTGGCCTTCAGGGCCCAGCTTTCTGGTGTGCTTGCACTGGCTGTTTCCTGCCTCTCAAGGATTCCATTGGGAGATGCAGGCTCCCTACAGCAAGGGACATACTTATGGCTCAGTCGTAAACTGGCTGCAATGCATGAAGAACTAAGTAGGGTTTCCAGAGTCTTCTGCAATCCCAGTAAAGTTCTGCCTGTTTCTGGAGAGTCTTGGAACACTTAGGGCCCACATACTCACAACCACATGCACACAGACACCCTGGGTTGCACTGCTTCGAGAAGCTGCCTTTCCTGGGATTCACTATTATCCAGCAAGGGAAAGTCAACCTATCTACAGGTTATTGGCGTAGCTGATATTCAAGAAATGGAGATGCTCCAAGTAGCAAAGGCAGATAAACATTGCCTTCCAAAGAGAAGTCAGCAAGAACTCTCAAGAGAGACCATCAGGTTTGTCCCCATTCCAGGGAAGGCTGATGTAGGTAGCATTTGATTCTGATGTAGAAGAGCTGGATCCTTGCATGAACATCCATGACAGTTACCCTGGGGTCCATGTCGGCAGTAGGGATCCAAAGGGAAATGTGCTCATGCCCCACATGGTCGCTGTTGCCTTCTGGAAGATTTGGTCCAGGCCAAGAAGTGGGTAATCCACCCAGGAAAAGGCCCTGTCCCAAGACACTAGTGTTTACTTCCTATGCCTACTGTAACAAATTACTACAAACTCAGAGGCTTAAAAAACAAATTCACCACCTCATATCCCTGGAGGTCAGACATCTGAAGCAGGTCCCAAAGCAAGTTCTTGGCCAGGCTTTATTGCTCCTCAGAGGCCACCTGTGCTCCTGGCTCACAGACTGCTGTGACCTCAGCTGCCTCCGTCATCCTCCCATGACTCTGACTTCTCCTCCCTCTTAAAAGGACCTGTGATTCCAGGCCTCCTTCTGTGCTCCAGGTCACATCCTCTGCAGGAGCATAGGCCAGCACCGTGGGCCTGTCCCAGTCAGAAGTGGGGGCCCCAGGCACCAGCATAGCAGGGCAGGGACACTGTTCAGCAGACAGGCTGGCGGGAGCACCTGGAGTAGCCAAGGCCCTACAGTTAGAGAAAGGGGGTGAGAATGGTGGCCAGAGACCAGACAGCAGCACAGCCCAGGAGACAGGGCTGCCAGGAAGTTGGCATGTTCTTGTTCCCAACCAGGGCTGGCTCTGGAGAGAGGGTGCTGCTCTTCCTGTGTGGGGTGTGTCACTGACTCTGTCTCTATGTACAATCATGGCTATGACTCTGTCTCTATGTACAGTCAGCTACATCGTGGCTGACAACAGAGAAAACAGGAGACCATTGTCCAGTGTAAGCAGATGTCACTGAGTCCTGTAGCTGCCTGCAATGGAGCTGAGCTGACTTCATTCCACCTGTGGAAAACCCAGGATCCTTGTTCCATGCTGAGGACTAAAGCCTCTGTTTTCATGTTCACATTTGCCTCTGAGGAAGTACAGTGCCAGATTCACTTGATGTTTGTGGGTCCTTTAAAAACTATCTAAAAGAACTTCATTGTACTAGATTAGTTAGAGATATCAGCATGAGCTCATGGTTAACTGAACACATGCAGACACAGAGATGGACAACTCGTTGGAGGGGGGTGCACACACAAGTAGCACACACCCAGGTCTCCCAACCACCTGCAGAGAATGCCCAGAAATGACACCCAACTCTAATGCAACAAGCTCTTACTCCCCGTGTGTTGGCTCTTCAGTACTGTCCTCTGATACTGGGACTAGACTTGAAGAAATGGTTGATTCCAAGAAGAAAATGACAGCAGGAGCCTAGGGAACACTGGTATCTAAAAGCAGGGAAGTGCTCTGTAATCAAAGGACACAGAAGCCAGTCCAAAAGAGCTGCTAATGGCCAGATGTGGAGTAAGTTGAGCACAAGATAAGTAAAATAGCAATGGTCTATAACCCAATGTGTAAAATAAATATAGATAAATCCAGGTGACATGGGTTATGTTTGAATAAATAAATACTGGGTGAGAAGGAGCAGGGCCCCTTACAAGGATTTAAATGGTTATGTGACATTCCCTGCCCCAGAGGTGGGCTTTAATCCCCAAACCTGGACTGTAGAGGAAACTATAGGGAAAGTGAAAAGGATACCTTAGGAGGAGCCCTGGCAGACACCACCTTCACCGAGCTGTGAGCTGGGCCTCAGGAGGGGGATGCCATGGGCCAGCATGATGGGAACAATAGGGCACTTTGCCCTAGTATTCTTTCCAGAAACTCACAGTCTCGGTCTGATTGTGAAAAAACATCAGAGAAACCTGAATAAAACAGTCTATGAAGTACCTGACTGGGACTCTCCAAAGCTCTCAAGGTCACTGTTATGGTTTATGTCTGTGTGTCCCCCCAATGCCTCATACGGACATGGGGTAGGCTTTTAGGGTTTGAATATGGGTATGAGAGCTGCACCCGCCCGGGAGTGGATAGTTTGCATATGTAAGGGAGAGGAAAAGAGTGGTTGGGGCATTCCTCACCCATTCCGCCCTGGTGTGTGGTTGTTGCTTAGCTGTGTTCTGCCGTCCTGAGCTGCTGCTCTTTGCCATGTGCCACTGTGCCTTATAATCTGCCAAGTACGGACTGAAACTTCCACGAACTGTAAGCGAAATAAACCTTTCCTTCCTTAATTTTGGGCATCAGGTATTTTGTCCCAGCAACGAGAGAAAAGTAACTGAGACAGTCACAAAAAGCAAGGGAAGACTCAGAAATAGCCACAGCCCAGAGGAGCATGAGAAACCAGGATGATCAAGATGATCAAGTGCAGTGCCTTGGATGGGACCCTGGGACGGGATGTGTGTGGTAGATGGCCATGAGGTTGGAGAACAGGAGTATTTCACGTCTTGAGTAGAGTGCCATGTGCCTCTGAAAGGGTCCCCTTCCTCCCAGCTAGTTTCAGGCATTGCACAGGCTGAGGACCTTGGTCTGCCTTCATGACCCTCCTTCCAGAGCACCAATATGGAAAGGGCCACAGTGGCTCTTTACAGGGTGTGGCCGTGGCCCAAGGCTGTACTCCCTCTCCAGTGAGGTGCTACAGGAAAAGTCCAGGTTACGGAAGAGCTGGCACTAAGTCCAGGGCGCCCTCTGTGGAATTTTAAGGTCCATCAGGGCCCACAAAGTGGCCTTCAGGAGCCCTGGATGTCACTATGGGCACAGAGAGACTCTTGAGACAATACACATGCTCCCAATACAGATGTGAAGATGAAACAAGGGTGCATGGAGGCATGCTGTGCTGCAGAGATACAGAGGACATGCAGGTTTGGGCAGTTGCTATGCAGGGGGCCCCCTCCCCATCTGCCACAGTCTGCAAAGTCCTCACCAAGGCTCCTCATATTTGGGTGCAGCTCCCCGCTTCTTCGCACAGGATCTTCCCAGAGCAGGAGCACCCAGCCCAGCTGACTTGTTTTCCAGGCCTGGCACGGCAGGCACAGGGGATGCCCAGACAGTCCATGTCAGCTCTGCCCTAGCTGATTAGCTCAGGCAGCAGGGCCTGGTGCTATAGACAGACACACTGTCTTGGTTACTTTTTTCTCGCTGCTGGGACAAAATACCTGACACCCAAAATTAAGGAAGGAAAGGTTTATTTCGCTTACAGTTCGTGGAAGTTTCAATCCTTACTTGGGAGATCATAAGGCAGAGTGGCACATGGCAGAGGGCTGCATCTCAGGGAGGCAGCACAGCAAAACTGCCACCACACACACACAACGGTGGAATCTGGGAGGAGGACTGCCCCCAAGCAGCTCCTTCCTCTCCCTTACATATGCAAACTATCCACTCCCTGGCGGGTGCAGCTGTCACACCCATATTCAACTCTAATAGCCTGCCCCATATCCGCAGGAGGCTTTGGGGGGACACACAGACAAAAACCATAACACACACCCTCTGGCACAACGCAGCCAGAGAAAAGGGTGGAGGATCCCCTTGCCCAAAGATCCCTGCCACTTTCCATTACCAATTCCTGCCACTCTCCCATCAGTCCCTGTCACATAGTCAGGTGTGTGGGCTGGTAGGCCGTACAGTTCCCCCCCCCCCCCCCCGACCCATAGGTATGGGTTGGAGTGGGCTACTCCAGGCACAATACCTCCCAGCTTCCAAGGCAAACATTCCTGTTTGGGTTATAATGTTAACCACCCTAGCAAACACAGCACCAAGGGGGGACGTAAGTTAGTCCAGCCAGCCAAGAACAAGTGAATTCACAGAACACAAAGAGCCACAGGTATGGGTGGGGACAGCTGAGCAAGGCAGGCCCATGACTGAGGCTCAGGAACAACAGGAAACAGCCCCAACACACCTCTGCACTCGACCGGAAGAGGACCCTGGCTGGTGTCCCAGCTGGGCTGAGGACCCCTGACCACACTCCTCACACAGATGGGCCCCAGCCTTCCAAGGGCCGCCAGGCTGTAGCGTCCTAGGACCTAATAATACACGCAAATCAGAAGGCAGCCTGCAGGCCCTGGCCATGCAAGGAGAGAGATCTGGTGCCTGCCCTGGCCTGTCCCCACTGGCCTTGCCCTAAAGCAGCAGGCTGCCTGGCCAGCAGCACCTATATTGAGAGGATGAGCGTGCAGGGCGGAATGGCAGGCATGTGCCCAGCTGTCTCGGCCAGGCCCGCCCAACTGCCCAGCAGAGAAGCCTCTGTCCGCACACCACAGAGGAGCTGCCCCAGGCCTGCTCTGCAGTCCCCAGAGGAGCTGCCCAAGACCCACCCGTGTACTCTAGTCTGGTGAGGACCAGGCAGCTGTTCATGGGAGTGACAAACAGCAGGAGCCATGAACCTAAAGAGGTCACCTGGAGGAGACAGTTAACCTGTCCCCCAGCTGACTCCCACCCCCAGCACACACCCCAGGTCTGCCCGACTTGGGAGAAGCAGTTTTCTTGATACAGTAGTGGACTGTGATCTGCCCTCAACTTTGTTTCTCGACTCTGTTAAAGTGGGACCCTCTACTCTCCTCCTTGCAGGCAGCTCCCAAAGGGAACACCTGTCCCCTGGCCCTAGCTCGTGATGGCAGAGATGTCACCTGCTGGCCCTATTGTAAAGCACTACATGGGCACCTTTAGAAGGGAATCTTGGGCTCAAGATAACAAGACCCAGGTGAGAGATCTGTGCCTGAAAGAAGATATTCTACAAGCAAGGGAGGACACCCTGCCACCAGGGTGGGTTCATAGCAAAGCCAGGGTACCTGAACCCTGAGGACAAGGGGTGAGGAGACTCCAAAGAAGACTCTTTCAGAAGGGCTGGGCTCTTGCCATGGTGCCCAGAGCAGGCCCAGGGGATTGGAGGAGGTGCCGAGAGCACAGCTGTGTGCTGAGCTACCTGGCCCTGGGCCTTCTGTGGGGCCTGCTGACTCTTGTCTCCCCCAGAGCATGAGACATCCCTGGAGGTACCGACTGGTAAAGTGTATTTAAAGCTGTGCTTACTTGCCCAAGGATGGGAACAGAAAGAGGACAGGTCACTTATCAGTGTCCCTTGGCCTGCTTCAGGGTCAGGCCAAGTGTAAGGAGGGACAGGACCAGGGGTCTCCAGAAGAGGAAGCCTCCGCCCAGGTGGGCAGGACAGCCGCAGGCCTGGTCCTCACACCCTGGGGGTAGCTGGGTCCCAGAGTGTAGGTTTTCCACAGGGGACCTCACAACATTTCTGAATGTGGAGGCCCTGCCTCTTCTCCATCAGACTACAGGCTGGGAAAGAGCAACAGGGGGATGCCATCCTGGGTACATGGGTGCACCTTGGCTCTCTGGCTGTCATCGCTCCCAAAATCATGGTCAGAAAAGTCCTGCATGCCCCCAGTTCACCTGAGTGCCTCCCAGGAGAAGATGAGACCATAACCTGCCTCTTCTGCGTCCCCATGAGGCACTAGGACCCATATAAGCCACACCCACATTACAATGCAGTGTGAAGTGAAACCAGGACACAAAGGTGGTCCGATCTGGGTGTGTGTGGCCATACAGCCTGGCAGGAGGACACATGTCATCTTAGAGACCCCCCAAAGACTTCTGAGCAAGGAGCCATCCCCCACAGGGGCTCCAGGTTCTGAACAAAGGACAAGGCTCAGCACATCTTGCCCTGGAACCCTTCAGTGACCCTAGAAAGTCTTCTGTACCCATCACAGCCAAGAAAGGCCAATGCTTGCTCCCCAGGAAGCTGTGGGGCAGTGCTCTGCTAAACACGCCAACGAGGGGGCTGTCCCTGCCAGAGCATCTCACAGCTTGCACTAACCCTGAGTTCCCTTGGCTTCTATCTTTCTCCAACCCACAAAGCTGGGCACAGAACCCCATTTGCAGGTAGGGAACCTGAGGCTCAAAGACAGACTGCTTGGCACAAGGTAACACCACTCGCAAAATGGCAACTCCAGGAACCAGCACTGTGATGCACACCTGTGATTCCAGCACCCAGGAAGTTGAAGCAGGAGGATGGTGAGTTCAAGGCCAGCTACATAGTGAGACCCTATTTCCAAAAAACAAAAGTAAACAAAGCAGCCCTAGGGCATCTGACTGTGGATGCGAGTCCCTTGGGTTTGCTTCTGGGCATCCACCACATACACCGCAGTGCATTTAGGAGTCTGGCCATGTGGGTGCCCTGTCTGAGTGCCGTGAGCACAACTGCTCTCCTGCGGCTGCCATGGTGTCCGAGCTGGTGGCCAGTGGCTGTTGGATTCTTCATGCCCCTTCCCTGCTGGCTTCTTGCCTGGCACAATAGCACTCAGCTCACAGCCTAGTGATTAATAGACAAAGAGCTCCCAGTGAGAGAGGATCGCTTTGTAATTCCTATTTAGACCTCTAAATCATCCTCTCAGTCCTCATCCTCCACCATCAGATTCGCCCCGCCAGCTGGAAGGCTTATTGAACAGTCAGATATGAGCAGGCGCTGATATAAAAATAGAGGCAGGACGTGGGAGCTGGCACTGTGGGTGACTCACCGCGCAGCGGGCCGGCACAGGGCTGTGCAGCAGCTGCAGCGTCTCCTCCCCTGCCTCCCTCCCCTTTCTCTGCTGTTCCCTGGGCCCTACCTCCCCCCAGCCCCTCCCAGCGCTTCTTTCTGCCCCCACCCCCCTCCCAGCATAGCACGGGACCCAGAGCAGATGCTGGGGTAAGCCGTGCTGACTGAGGCCGAGTTCTCTGGACATTTACCTTTACCATCCTCCCCAAGCCCTGTTAGTGCATGGATAGGGAAAGACCAAAATAGCACACACTCTCATTTTCATGCAGGCTTTTGGAGTTTTCTATAGAACATTCCAGTTTGAATGACCTCCCTGCCAGCCCCAGAACTCCAATATATTGAGAGGAAGTAAAGGAGGGGATACTCAGGCTGCACCCCTATCCCAGGCCCAGGCTGCACCCTTATCTCAGGGCCCAGGTTGCACCCTCATCCCAGGCCTCAGACCATACCCCATCCCAGGGCCTCCTCTCCCCGGGGTCTCATGTATAAATTGCAGGTACACCACTGCTTTTGCTGCTGTCTGATGCATACCCACCCCCACATTGGGTTATAGGCTCCCTTGGTGCTGAGGGCCTGATTCTTTTTATTTACTGCTGTATCTCCTGCACACTGTAGCTGCTCCGTGAGTGTTTGTTAAATAGTTGGAGTGATAAGGTCCTGGATCTGGCTGGAGAATGAGCTAAGCAATAACTACAGCTGGATTTTGGATGTCCTGACTTCCCAGAGACTCTAAGAATTAGGACACTAGGTAGAGGGGAAAAGAAGAAAGAGAGTTCTCTGGATGGGCACCACAGTGATGTGTTCTCCAGGAGCCTAGAGATGCACCTCCTCCCAGTGGCCAGGGGAAAATGCAGGGAAGGGACTGGCGCAGAGGCCAAAGGGCACCGTTGGCAGTGGAGATGCGTTGTGGCCAGGAGTCTCTTGAGCCTGACCCCTGCCCTGGCCTGGATCAGTGCCTGCCCAGCCTGTAGGAGTGAGAGATCTCAAGTGTTCTCTGAAGTGCTGGTCCAGCTTTCTGACCTCTGGCCTGCAGAGCTGGGGAGGTGGGAGAGGAAACACAAGCTCCCCACCCCATGGCAAGGGACCCTGGAGACCACACATGTGCTGGGCCTCAATGGCCTGGGGTTCTGTTTTTCCCTGCCCTGCACTGGGTACTACAGGCTGAGACAAAACCTAGGGAGAATCCAGATTCCAGACACAGAGGTGAGGCACCCAGTACCTTTTTTTGTTCTGCTTTGTTTTCTGTTTTGTTTTTTGAGAGAGGATCTCACTACGTAGTTCGGGCTGGCCTTAAACTCACTGTGCAGCCCAGGCTGGCCTCAGACTCATGGTGATACTCTTGCCTCAGCCTCTCAGTCCTAGGAATATAGGCGTGTGCCACCATGCCTGGCACATTTTCAGCATTTACTGGAGAAGTCTGAATTCATCACTTTGTCCACAGATGCTGTTCAGCATTTGTAGTCCTAGAGATGTTCAGTAAACAAATGCTGATGGGAAGGAGCTGGGCTGCCAAGCACCCTGCTTGGAAGGGGGTGGCAGAACCTGGAATTTCTCAGAACTCAGGAGGAGAACTGAGCCCCCAACCCCCCCATCTCTGCCCAGGGTCTCACCCTGCTGAATAGCCTCTCCCCGCTGCATGCCCTCCTGAGGAGTGTAGGGCAGACTGCACTGGCCTGGAGGCCAGAACTCAGCTCTTGACCCAGGTCCTCTTCCCAAAGCACTCAGCCAATCCACAGGATTCCCAGCCGAGGATGAGAGCCAGGCTCCGCACCTGTGGCAGGTCTCTCCTGCCCGGCCTGAGCTCCTGAGCACAGGGCCACCTCTGGTCACCAGCAGGGCTGTAAATGGATCTGCCCAAACCCATCTCACCCCTGGAAATGGAACTCAGGGCTGCTGGGTTAGGGGATATTTTTCGGTTTATTTTTTCATTTTTTCACTTTAGTGTTTTTAATATTAATATCCTGCACATTTATTGGAAAACTAAGTTGGAAGGAAGATGGCTATATTAAAAAGGCAGAAAAAAATCAGCCCTCATCCTATCATGAGCTGTCATTATGATTTATCACTTTGTCCTATTTTCATTCGTCCTTTTTGCTCTTTTTTTTCCCTCATGGCTTAGCAGGTCCTTGTGGACACAGGGGACATTTGTTAGCTGCAGGCTGCAGAGTCTCCTGGCTCCTCGGCCTCCCAGCTGGTGCCTGTCATCTGAGGACTTCTCAGACTCACTGCATGCATAGGCCCGGGGAAATTTTGGAGTAAAATTCCTTCGGCTTGCATGTGAGAGCTGAGCAGTTTTTCAGAGGTGATAAAAGACAGATCTGATAGATAGGGATGTCAAATCTCTTTTTAGGAAATGAGATTATGTTCCTTTTTTTTTTTTGTCTCAGTGCTAGGGATCATTTTCCTTGTCATTATACCCTAAAGAGTACTGAGGAATAAGTGTAATGATTCTCTAAGATTCAGAGGAGAATCTGCCCTGTCTTCCCTCAAAGTGGCCTGACAAACACACAAGACATTTTTTGGTTCATATTACTACAAACACAGAACGCCTGGGAATAGCTGTTTTTCTTTTCATCTGGCAGAAATATTTGTATATTCCTGGTTTGGTTTGGTTTCTAAGGACTCATTCCTTCCCAGACAATACTGTCCAAACAAATTCTTTCAGGACATTATCTAAATCTCTAATTTAGGTAATGGAATTTACCAAATACCTATAAACATAACAAAAGTGTGAGAGATATAGAACACTAATAAAACAAGATATCAGGCCAGGGATATAGCTCAGCAGCACAAGCACCTGCCTGGCAAGCACAACATCCTGAGTTTGATTCCCAGTACCAAAATAAAATAAAATAAAATAAAATAAAACAAGATATCAAGTTCTAATAGAGATACTTGTTTCTTTTATGTCAGAAATGTCAGAAAAGAAAAGGCAATTTTTAAATTTGGCACATTTCCAGTGAAGTGACACAATTTCTAATTTCTGTACTTTTTTTCAGTACAAGAGTAACATCAAAGGCAGGGTTTAGCTATCACTAGCGCTAAGGTAATTCTACCAGAGTGAGTTGAAGCTTCTTTCAGTCCTGAAATATTGTGTCACTTATTGAGTCTGATGTCAAGAGAAATGGGTCACCAAACCCCTCCTACGTACTTGCTTAAAATCTCAATTAAGTGACATAGGGTTGTGGTTCAAAAGTATTTAACATTGCACTGGGCTTGATGGTGCATGCTTGTGATCCCAGCATTCTGGAGGCTGAGACAGGAGGATCACCTCAAGTTTGAGGCCAGGCTAGGCTACATAGTGAGTTCAAGGCTAGCCTGAACTACATAGCGAGACTCTGTATCAAAAAAAAAAGTATTTAACTTGACAGTTAGCTAACTCATGTAATACTGACACTTTTCCAGGCTGCTGGCCACATGAATTATTCAGTGTGCGTGTGTGTGTGTGTGTGTGTGTGTGTGTGTGTGTGTGGTTTGCTTAGCTATACCTCTGTGCATCCAATATTATCAATGTATTCATAATCAGCATATCAGATATGCCTATGTATGTTTAGTATTAGCAATAAAAAGCCAGGTTCCTTCAACAGACTAGTTCATTTTTAAAAATACATGATTTTCAGTAAACATGGTGCCATATACTTGCTTAATTTAAATCTTAAACTTTACTAAATGCCATTCTGAATGTCTAGATTGGCAGTACCACTGCATACAAGGCTTCAAAATTTTATCAAGCTATCAAAAAACCAGAGAGGAAGTAGTAAACACAAAATCATGTGCTCATATCTGTGCTTTCCATTCCACCTATAATCTCACTTCCAAATAAGTTTATTACCTTCTTTGAGTCTGAATCTGTTTAATTCTGCTCTTGACTAGGAACATGGAGGCATTTTTTAGGTATTGTGCTTGCCCATAGAAATTCACACTATGTGAATATATTTTGTGGCTTTAAAACGCTTGGAAGGGGTGTTCCTCCATCTCTTGCTCACATCGTCCTCTCTGGGTGGGCGTTAAGGTTAGGGTGAGGGATGGCCACATACATGGTGGATCCTGTTAGGTAAATAGTGACGATTCATTGAAAAAACACGGACCACAGACTTCCTCAAAGCAGAGTCTGAGGCATTTATCAAGCCGGGTTTTTATGGGTAGGTGCATGGGTGAAGTAAGACTAGTTGTCATAGAAACGGCTAATGCCCTATGCTTCGGGTGCACAGGGTGGGTGCTGGGAGTCCTTAGCAAAGTAGGTGGGGCAGCAACCGGATGTGGGACCCAGGTGGCTGGGACCCAGGCGGCTGTCCCGCTGGACAATTTTTGCCTTCTAAGGAGCGCACCCAGAGTGATGCTAAATGATGGTGCCTTTTCCCCTTGCCCCCTCCCCTTCCCTTTCCCCTTGCCCC
>NW_004955492.1:8594291-8647523 GCF_000276665.1 Chinchilla lanigera | reverse complement strand
TGCCTTCTAAGGAGCGCACCCAGAGTGATGCTAAATGATGGTGCCTTTTCCCCTTGCCCCCTCCCCTTCCCTTTCCCCTTGCCCCGTAAATAAAGACGACTAACACTTAAGGAGGCTTAAGAGAATGGCTGCTTTAATGCTTCAAGTTTCCACTTCCTTCCACAGGGCTTTGTTTTAAAAATAACAAAATGAGGTAAGTCGAGTCACTGTATGTACACGGCGTCATCGTCCTGAGGAGAGCGCGCGGCCCCGCCGCCTAGAAGCATTTGCGGTGCACGATGGAGGGCCCGGCCTCGTCGTACTCCTGTTTGGTGATCCACATCTGCTGGAAGGTGGACAGCGAGGCCAGGATGGAGCCGCCGATCCACACGGAGTACTTGCGCTCAGGGGGGGCGATGATCTGCAAGACAGCCAGTTAGGTGGCCCCGCGTCCCCGCCTTCCCCGACCCGCCATCCGACCGCCCAGGCCGCCGCCGCCCACCTTGATCTTCATGGTGCTGGGGGCCAGTGCCGTGATCTCCTTCTGCATGCGGTCAGCAATCCCAGGGTACATGGTGGTGCCCCCCGACATGACGTTGTTGGCATACAGGTCCTTCCTGATGTCGATGTCGCACTTCATGATGCTGTTGTAGGTGGTCTCATGGATCCCGGCGGACTCCATGCCTGCGGGCCGCGGGGGGCAGCGTGAGCGGCCAGCGGGGCCCCGCGGATGAGCGGGGCACCGGACCCGGGGCCCCGCGGGCAGGCGGCGGGGGACGGGGCTCACCGATGAAGGAGGGCTGGAACAGCGTCTCCGGGCAGCGGAAGCGCTCGTTGCCGATGGTGATCACCTGCCCATCGGGCAGCTCGTAGCTCTTCTCCAGAGAGGAGGAAGAGGCAGCAGTTGCCATCTCGTTCTCGAAGTCCAGGGCCACATAGCACAGCTTCTCCTTGATGTCGCGCACAATCTCGCGCTCAGCTGCAGGGGGCAGGAGCAGGACACGGATTCAGCGAGGGAGGGGCGCCCCGGAGCGCGCTCCCGCTGGACCTACCCTGAGGCACCCAGGCCGCACACCTGTGGTCACGAAGGAGTAGCCACGCTCGGTGAGGATTTTCATCAGGTAGTCGGTGAGGTCGCGGCCAGCCAGGTCCAGACGCATGATGGCGTGTGGCAGGGCGTAGCCCTCATAGATGGGCACGTTGTGGGTGACACCGTCGCCAGAGTCCAGCACGATACCTGCACCGGGGTGGGCAGCGTGAGGCTCAGGCCAGGACTGGAGCGGGGGTTCGGGTACAGGGTTGGAAAGACAGACCAACACAGAGCTGGGCTAGGGCCGGAGGGCGCAGAGCTGGGACTGGGCGCGCAGGTCGCCCTGCCTCCGTTCCTCTGCATCTGGTTGCTCACTCACCGGTGGTACGGCCGGAGGCGTACAGGGACAGCACGGCCTGGATGGCCACATACATGGCGGGCACGTTGAAGGTCTCAAACATGATCTGGGTCATCTTCTCACGGTTGGCTTTGGGGTTCAGGGGGGCCTCAGTGAGCAGGGTCGGGTGCTCCTCGGGGGCCACGCGCAGCTCATTGTAGAAGGTGTGGTGCCAGATCTTCTCCATGTCGTCCCAGTTGGTGATGATGCCGTGCTCGATAGGGTACTTCAGGGTCAGGATACCTCTCTTGCTCTGGGCCTCGTCACCCACGTAGGAATCTTTCTGACCCATACCCACCATGACGCCCTGCAAGCAGAGACACCATACGCTGATCACCGCAGCTGCAGGCAACACGCGCCAGCACTAGGCGTGAAACTGCCTGGCTCCCTCTGCTGATCGACGCTGCCGCCTGACCTGGTGTCGAGGGCGGCCCACGATGGAGGGGAACACAGCCCTGGGGGCATCATCGCCGGCAAAGCCAGCTTTCACCAGGCCGGAGCCATTGTCGCACACAAGAGCGGTGGTCTCGTCTTCATCACACATGGTGTCTGGTTTCTGCAAGGAGCAAGGACAGGGCTACAGTGGTGACACAAAGCAGTCCACAGGTGCTTCTGCCTGCCTGCCACAGGCCCGCCCTCCCCAGAGACCCAGGGACACCTGCAGCTTGAGCCTCCTGCATCCATCAGCAGAGGGGCACGGAGGACCCTCACCCAGCTCAGGGCTGTGCTGCTGAGGAGGAAGGCACAGGGTGTAGAGGCCACACTGGGAAGTCCTCCAGCTTTGTACTGAGAGGACAGTATCCCCAGAGGGCTCTGCCTTCACAGCAAGCCACCTGTTCGCCAGTTAGTCTAGTGTCTGTCCTCTGCCCAAGAGGCCTCATCTGTCACAGAGGGATTAAGACTCCATCTGCTTTCCTGGCCAGAGTGAGCAGGAGCTGCCAGTGGAAGAGCTGTGGGACACTCTGGATATTCAGACTCAGAAGGGACTCTTTGTCCTGTCTGTGATACCAAAGAGGGGTGCATTTGCTGCTCAGGACTGCAGTAGGGAGGCAGCTGCTCTCCAGAAGATGGAGGCTACAGTGACTTTCTGACCACATCTCCCTGTGCACATCCTAAATGCCAGGGGAGCAGCCCGATGGGCTCAAAGTCAGTCTGGAGGGAGACATTTCCAGACCCCATGGTCTCCTCTTTAAAGGACCTATGAAGGGGGACAGTGCAGGGTACAGGCCTATGGCTACCCAGCTGGGCTCTGCCCATGTCCCTGGGATCCCACTTAGGGTCTTGCCCCCTGTGCTCTTCCACCTGCAACCCTACCTGGGTGGGTGGTTACACCTGCTGCTCTCTGGCTCGGCCGGCTGCCGTGGGAGGGTGGCTGTCCGCTGTGGTGACCACTTGTCCCCAGCTCAGGTTTTTATATAGCCCTTGGGCACTCCCCCCACGCTGCCCCGCAGGAATGTTGCTGCCCTTTAGAGCCATATTTGGGTGTCGGCACAAGTCCCCTCCTTCAGCTGGTTCCTGGCCTGGGCCCTGCCTGGGTCCCCTAGGCAGACCAAAGAAGGAGCAGGCTGGCCCTAGCCCAGGTAAGAGAGACCAGGCCGTATATGGAGTGTCTCCCCAGTAGACCTGCCCCTCCCGGCCGCCTGAGGTGGGGCGGGGCAAGGTTCACCGTATGCACCCAGCTTGGAGCTGCACCTGTTGCAAAGGTCTCCCCATTCCACCCCTCCTATGCACCCAGGCGCTCCAATGGTGCCTGACCATGGGCCCCCCACAGTCACCCCATCTCTGGGGTCCTTTCCTCAGCCCCCCGCCTAGCACACAGCCCCTGTGGGGACAGCTGGGCTGGGAGGGTGTAGTCACCGGACACTGGCAGGGCAGGAGGGAAAGCATGAACCCCACTTCTCCCTCTCCATTCTAGCTTCTCAAGCCAGAGTTCTGACCCAAATTGGCCCCTCCCCCATCTGGGAGGCCACAGGCAGCCGGAGGGCACACAGCTGTCACTGGGCAGACAACTGGTGTGGGGGTGGGGGGAGAAGAGGCTGGGGGTTCCGCCACAGGCAGTGGAGGCTCTGGCCATCAGGGCCCCCGGGCTGTGCCCTCAGTGCTGCAGGATGCTTGGAGGTCCTGAAGGGAGGGAGTCAGGTGGGAGTCCCTTCCCCCACGAGCAGCTGCCGACTGCCAGGTTGGCTGGGCCATTAGCAGCCCCCACCCCGCCTGCTTGGGGGTACTGAGTATGTCCCTCTCCTGGAGCTGGCTGGGCCTGGACGTGGTGGTGGCAGTGGGTGATGGGAAGGCGAGGCGGTGTCCTTACTGAGGACCGAGACTGTGCATTCTATCAGGGCAGTGGCTCCTCCTGCAAACTTGTCTTTATATTTAGAGGATGATGCCGTGGGCCAGGCTGCTCCCAGTCCACCTTGGAGTCACCACCTGCCAGGGCCTGCGCAGCTTCTATTTATACCACGGATACATGGGGATCTGCCTTCCTGCCTTTCGGGCTTCTAGGGACCTGGATCTCCTTATAGTAAAAGAGTGGGGTCAGTGGAGGCCATTCTGCCAGCACCTCTCAATTTGGGGGTAGAATGTGGGGGCAAGAAGGCACAGAACTTCTGTCTTCTGTGACAAACTTGGTGACACGCTTTATGGGGTGCCCAGGGATGTCATTTGTTTTTCTGATGTCTTAAGTGTTCCCAAAAATAGTTACAATTCACATTTGGTAGTGGAACTGAGCGGGAGACAGGTGTAGTTTCTCTAAAAGGAGGGTATGAAGGGCACTGACCCCACTCTGCAGCCCACACCACCCAGCTCTCCCTGAAATGACCAAAGCGGGGTCAGCAGAGTCGACACAGCAAGCAGAAGGAGCCAAAACCTCCAGTCGTTTCATATGTAGCTTTCCAACTATGTTAGGGAACGAGGGACTAAGGGATGGAACTGTTTCCCCTCAACACCAGGCACCCTCCTACGTCATGGGTAGTGGAAACGTTGAGAAAAATAAGCAAGTGCAACGTGCAATAGACTTACACCTGGGCTCTGGAGGCAGGAAAGAGAGCAGGGTCACCCACTGGACACCTTGTGGGGACAACCTGCGGATACTGCTCAAAACTCTTGTGCTGTGTTTCCCTGCTCCTGGACAGGGCTGAGCTCAGAGTCTATTAGACTCAAGCCCCCTAAAAGCTATGAACCAAGTGTCCAAAGCTATGGGTGGCCTGCTGGTACAAGCACTGCACACAGCAGGTGGCCAGCGTCTCAGACATCCCCCTCTGCCACGTGACGGATGTGTTGGCTTGCAGTGCCTGGGATCACCCGGGCCTCCCCGACTCCCACTCTGGAGAGGGCGAGGCACCAGCTCCAGGCATCAGTGCAGCCTGGCTTGTACCCTACCTCCTGAGTGCTCGCTTCCCTTCTCCCCGTATCCCCTCACTCCTCACAGCTTGCTGGCTTGGCCTCTCCAGTATTTCCTACCAATTTAAACACAAACTTGTAAAACTCTATGGCAGGCTTTCTCTCATCCTCTGTAATCCAGTGATTCTCAAGTGTAACAGATCCTTAAGGGATCTTCTCCAAAGGAGTGGAAGCCATCTTGAAATGCAAAGTAATGTCTTCATAGGCAACTACCAACTGAGAAAGGACCACAGGAGGCCGGCTGCTCCCGCCCATGGAGTGAGAGTTCAGGCAGAGTGGGCCCCCTACCCACCAAACTGCTGCATGACTCTGGGCAAGGCAACTCCAGAAGGTTCTGCATTCTCAGCTGGGTTATACCTGCTCCGTAAGACTGATCTGAAGCTAAGCATGGTGGTGCATGCCTGAAACTACTCCCAGAACTCAGGAGGCTGAGGCAGAAGGGTCACTGCTTCAAGGCCAGCCTGGGCTACATAGTGAGTTCACTCTGACACCTTTTCCAAAAAAGAGACTGATTCAAGATTTGAGATCAATTCTCAGTAAATGCCCGGACCCGAGGCACACTGAGCCCACAGCTGGCCCTTCTTTAGACAAAGAGGGGCCTGCAGGAGTGAGGCTGAGTGCTGGACAGGTGAATGACACCTCACAAGTGAACAGGCAAGGCTAGGACAACTTTCTTTTTTTTTGGTACTGGGAATTGAACTCATAACCTCAGGTTTACCAGGCAAGGGCTTATGCCACTGAGCTATATATACCCCAGGTCCCATAGGATAACTTTCTATGTTCTTGGAATGCCCAAGTTTATTTAAAATTATTTAAAATGGCAAACTTCACAATGTTCAATAATCTCCATTTTAATTTTTGAGCATGAGCTATAAATTATAGCACAGCCATGCAATAGTGTCAGGCAGTCATCAAAACATTATATCCTGAAAAATATTTAAAACATTCATTCAAAAACAACCCACTCATTGTCAAAGAGGGAAACAACTGGTTCTTAGGAAATAAAAAAAAAAAAAACCTTTACATTTATTTGCACCCCTCAAAAGTCATGGTACATAAAGACACAGTAGATGCTGCTGTTGAACTTTCACTGGGTTGGGAGGCAACTGGGAAAACTACCCAAAAGGGCTCCTTTGGAGGGGCAATAATGGGAAAAAGGTTGAAAAACTCTGGGATATTAAGCAGAAAAGTGCTCACAATAGCTCAGGAAGAAAACGAGTTACAAAATGAAAAAGTACATACAATCCAAAACATTCTAAGATACATTTCAAACAGGAACCAGAGTTTTGTGGCGGTGGGGGGTGGCGGTGGTGGTGGTGGAGTTAACAGGGTCTATTTTATTCCAAATGCTTTAGTAACACGTTTTTCGTTTTCTCCTCTTCTTAAACATAATACTACTTCTTAGAATGTACTTTGGTATTTAATGAGTGGTATTTTACACATGAATATGCAACTTACTTCTCTTCAGGTGTTACCAGGACAGAACACCCAGGAATAGGTGGTAAGGCCTAGGTGTTTCTGAGGAGGCTTCAACCAGCAGGACGCAAAGTCAGTGAGTCGGCCTTGCAGACCACAGCCTGTTCTTAGAGACACCCCATCCCCACCCCACCCCCGCCAAGGCCCAGAGCCCTGGTAAGAGGAGAAACACCTTCCAGTCCTTAAGGCTTGTCTCAGCTCCACACAGGATCAGGGCCCATGTCTCTCAAGGCTCTAAAGAGTCACCACCAAGCGTCTCAAGTCAGCTCATGCCTACTGCTGCCTTCCCTTTGCTCAGAGTCAAGGGCAACACCTTGATGCTGTCACTCAAGGGCCCAATGGAACTCAGCTGTGCCCAAAGGAATCTGTCATGTGTTACCAGCAGTCACCATAGTCCTTGATTTATGCAAAGTCATACATAATTCTTTGATGAACAGAAGACCCAGCTCCTCAATTCCTTCTTTGGTTAAGAGAAACAGCTCTATTAACATAGTCTTCCAAACAAGTCAAGGCCCTGGCTGCTAACTTCCTTTTTTGGTCAAGATAAACAGCTCTATTAGTCTATTCTTCCAAATAAGTCAAAAGCTGGACTGGAAGCTCCAGGTAAGAGGGCACCAGGGGAGGGCTCAGAAGCCAGGCAAATCACCAAGTTTAATTTCTGACCTTCCCGGCTGTCTGAGTAAGGTAGTTAGTAATCACTGGCTTTGGCCAAAGTGTGGATATGCCAGGTGTGGTCCTGGCTAATCTTTTTATTGAAAGCCAGATAACAGAGTGATGATTGCTTAGGACAAGTAAGTTTTAAGAGAACAACACTTTTCAGTGCCCATATTAGGAAAATCCACAGCAGTTTCTAGCATTACATATGCTTGTGACTAGGGCCAACTGTGGTGAAACTAGAACTCAGCAAAAATTGTGAAAATACACTGGGCCTGAAGGGAACCCCAGGACTGAGAGACTGTAACTCACACGGTGCTGTACGATTAAGGACAGTTATGGGTAGGTGAGAAGCCACATGCATACTTTAAGCATTAAAGTGCTTCTATTAGTACCATTCGTTATTTATGTAGGAAAGTTAATCAGTTATCAAGCCCACAAGAATTAGCCCCATTCTGCTTTGTTTCTTTTGTCTTATAAGAGGCCAGTTAAATCTGACATTTATCTTGCTAGACAGGTATTTCCCACTGGCCCTGAGCTAAACAGATGTCAAGTGCCCCAGATCAGCATACAACACCCAGTGTCACAGCAACTTCAGAGACCATCTTGAGCAATCTCATAATTTTCCAAAATTACAAGAACATTTTGAGACCTAGAAGTGATTTGTACACACCAACAGCCAGAACCAGGACAAGAAGTACAGCCCCACTGGACGAAGTGAATTAGAAAGGGCATCAAGTTTAATAACAGCTGACAAAATTCAGCTGGCGAAAAGGAGGAAAAAAATTCATGTAACCAAAAGCCAAAATTATAGTTACATAACTATTTAAATATTAGCTTCCAAGTACCAAACAAACAAAAATCAAACAAACCAAAAAAAACCCTTACCTGCAAACTTTATAAAATGGTACAAAAACTTCTAGTTGTTTAAGGCCTAAAATTTTTACAAGCGGACACTTAAGAACTTTTAGAAACAATTCTACTTCTACAAAAAATTACATTTGCCCCTGGACATAATACTCATAATTTGCTTTCAAAACAAACTCAAAGTATGGGTTGGACTTGAGGCTTCCCAGTTGATCAGCTTGCAGCAGGTCATTCACTTCCGGCAAGTAGTCACTGAGCTGAATGCCTGCAAATATAAACACAGGGATTTTTATTTTTGCAAAACTCTTGAGTAAATTAAAATGACTGATCAAGCCAGGAGTGGTGGCGCACAACTGTAATCCCAGCACTCGGGAGGCTGAGGATGGCTGCGAGTTTGAGGCCAGCCTGGGCTACAAAGTGAGCTCAAGGCCAGCCTGAAATGCATAGGGAGACCCTGACTCAAAAAGACGAAAAAAAAATGACTGATCATAAAGCACCTGTGCTCCTGTTTATGATATAATGCACTCTGCTGCAGGGAAATGCTCTCCTCCACTCCCTGCATCTGCTCTCAAGTCTAGACACAGCCTCTGCTGCAGACCTTCCCACTGCTCCAAACCCATCCATGTAAAGTCTTCAGTAGGCTCTGAAGATCTTCATTTTCTCCTACAGTTTAAGACCCATCTTCAATGTAGAAGCTTTAAACTACATCACTTAAAAACAAGTATATTGAATAATTATATATTCTTTGATCTAGGTAAGAATTTAGAAGAAATGCTGTCTGAAGAGCTGGCTCTAGTATCTCAGCTGAAGTCAACAGGGCAGGCAGCCACCTATACAGCTGGAAAGCCAAGGACCACCAGGTGAACGGGCTGTTTAAGTTGAGGCCTGTGAAATTAACAAAAGCACGGACAATTTTCTAATTTAACAAAATTGGATGAAATTTTAAATTACTAAGATAATAATATAATTTGTTACATTATCAGGTTCTCAACACCAAATACTAGCTCTTAAAAAAATACCCTTGAAGTGTCTAGGGCATTTCTGTACTTGTTATAGAATAAAAACTTGGGTTAATAAATGTTATGAGGCTAAATCTGAATCATTTGTATATCACTTATTATGATTAACATTATTTTAAGAAAGATTCTTTTCTGTATAAAGTTGCATTACCCTTTTTAAAAAATTTTTAGTTTTTTTTGTTTTTTGTTTCTTCAAGACAGGGTCTTATTATGTAGGCCAGGCTGGCCTCAAACTCACGGGGATACTCCTGCCTCAGGCTCCTCAGTGCTGGGATTACAGGTATGCGCTACCACACTGGGCTTAGCTTTTAAAAGACCAATTCTCTAGAAATAGCTCTTATTTCACTTGTAAGGGGCATGCCTTCTGTTGAGACCTAGTACCAGATGGTTATTTCTCTTCTCTGGAGCAGGGTGGAAGCTCAAAAGCTCACACATATGGCAGACAACAGCGATAGGGAGGGAGGATGGCTGCAGGTCCTGAGAAGCTTGGCCCCTGACCCAGCTGACGGAGGCCTGCAAGGACCTGGCCAGTGTGCAAAACCACTGGGTGTCACCCCCACCCTGGTGATGGGGATAGAAGCCAGGGAGCACTGAGCTGCACTTCCAGCCTTTTTTATTTTGAGGCAGTCTTGCTAAGAATAAACCTGGCACGTTTGTCATCCCAGCACTCAGGAGACTGAGGCAGAAGGAGTGCAAGTTCAAGGCCAGTCTGGGCTACGAAGCAAGAGCTTGTCTCAAAATAACATCTACTAAGAACAGCAAACACTGCAGTGGTCCTTAAGAAACAGTGCTGACGACTTAAGCACAACTCAGTGCTGTGCACTTTAGAGGAACCTACCTGACGGGCAGCATCAGATGAGACCCATTGCTTTCCAGAGCCGCCAGGCTCCGCGGGACAGCAGTGCTGACGAGTGCAGAGAGCACCACATCCTGCTGGCTCTTCACTGGCTAATATTACAGATACATTTTATCTCTTTCTGAATTTCAAGGGAAAGGTACTTCCTTTTGCTACATCTCTTTATTTTAAATTTTTTATTTTTTTTGACAGTGAAAAAGGTTTAGTTGACATTCTGATTCTTTACTTCTCTTTGAAATCAGAAGTCATCATTAAGCATCCTTTCCAGTGCAGTGGTTCCTCTGTCAGTTAATGAGTGCTTGTGTTTGTAAACCATCTGGTTTGCAAAAAGAAGTGTTTTGCAAAATTCTGTTTTTGTTTGCAAACTCTGCACTGGATGACAAACACAACCACGACCACCACCCGAGCCATCTTTCCTACAAAACACAAGTATGGCCATCTTTTCCAAAATTATAGAAAAAAAATTAAGTTCATGAAGCCAGGTACCACTGTATGTGTTCTCTGTAAGTAAAGTCCAGTCCAATTCTGAACAAGTTCCAGTACTCAGTGAGAACTATATTTATGCTGAATCTGCTATAAGGGAAACTAAACCTCAGAAAGTAGTGCCAGGCAGTCACTGTGGTTAAGCTCTGAAATCACGCTCACTTTGGCAGTACAGATATTAAAACTGGATAAGCTCTGAAATGAGAGTGTGTCCTCCACCCAGGGTGTGGCTGCTCCCGTGCTTCACCTGGTATGGATGAAGACTTCCGGAAGGGCAGGTCAGCTGACACAGGGTGAAGATGGGAAGTGGAAGGAAGCTTACAAGGGCCAGGCCATGGCAAGGGCCAGGCCATGGATCTGTGGTTGTAGCATAGCATTCTACACACAAACAACAAATGTTTATAGCAATGACAGTATGCCAGGCAGTCGGCCGGCAGTGTTCTGCACAGATTAAATAATAATGTATTCTGAGAATGTATGCACAGAAGGCATGCAGAGTGTGTAAATGCTGCCCTGATGAGTATCATCCTTGTTCACTCAAAAGGGCTACAGGGCCGACAGCAGCTTTTGTCACTGTATTTCTTGCAAATGGACAAAAAAGAGCGTCCGAGCAGTTGGAAAGATAGGTCCACTCCAGGTTAGCCTCTTCTACACACTGCATGGATTTTGGCAACCTGTATTTTAATAATCCTATAATACTTATTTTCATGTATAAAATGTGCAAAGTCTCTCCCATCTTGTCCGACATTCTCCACACTTCCAATTCCCAGTTGGTGAAAAACAGTCACTCTACCTTCTCAAATTCACCTTTCCCGCGACAATGAGCGCTTTACCCAAGGCAGCCTCTGCACCTACTCCTGTCTTCATCAGCAAATGAAATCCTGTTTATTGGCTTAGTACAAAACACCCATAAAACACAGTCCCTTCTTGTTTCTTTTTGTCTCTAAATTAGAGCCTTAGTGTCTAAAACGGATTTATGCAAACACCTTACATTTGTTGTTAAGCACAATATGGTCAGTTCAGAAGGGAATATACCAAAAACGTTTATACCTCACTTCAAGTTTTCAGTCTCCACAAGAGTTGACTGAAAAGTTAAAGGAAATGATTAGTTCCCCCAGTATAGACTCTTGGAATCACACCGTGCCCATGGATGGCCACAAGGAACCCCAAAGTGTGTGCGTGGATAACTTTTACCCTGACAAGTGTTCTTCCAAGTGCAGAGAACAGAGAAAAAAGCCTTTCTTTTATTGTAAACTAATCTCTGATTTTGAGTAGGAAATTGCTTCATCATTTGATACCTTGACAAACACTGAATGTTTTAAGATTTCTAAAATTCAGAATATTGTAATTTCTGATAGTAACAAACCACTTACCATCTTTTAAAAGTTTCTGTAAGATTTTCACAAATATACTGCCTTTAGACTCTTCAATTGGATCACCTTTCCCATCTGAGCTAGACCAGCTAGAAAAAAAAAATCACCATGAGGGAAATGAAGTCATGGACTTAAGAGGAGATAAATGACTTTTGTTTGATACTGAGGTTTCATCTGGGTTAAAATCTCTAAATAAAGGACTTTAAATGTTGGAAACACTTCCATTTCTGTATACATGCAAACCGCACTCCGACAGCTATTCACCAACATCCCTGCCAAGCATCTGATCTTGTGTACCCAGTGTACATAAGGCACAACATATGCGAAAACGTTCACACACAAAGCCAGGGCAATGGTCGCCAGCCAGAATGACCAGAACAGGATCAACAAACCAAAGGTGCCCAGAGCAGGCACTTGAGAGAGGGATATAGAGACCAGGCCCCCAACAACTCTTAACTGGGAGAGTGGTTGAGGAGACTAAGCACTTTGGTAAAAGGGACCCTCATTCTCACCACCGTGGGAAAGCAAACCTGCAGAGGAGCTGCTCAGCATAAGGCTCATCCTCCCACTTTCCCTTGGGCACCCATCCCCACCGAAGGGCAGTCCTAGGTTCTTTGCCACTGAACACATACAAGAAATGCTCCTTTACAGAAAGGAGAGGGTTGTGAGGAAAAGGTGGTTACTCAAAGACTCAGAAGATGCTAGCTGGGTATAGTGGTGCATTCCTGAAATTCCCACTCGAGAGGCTGAGGCAGGAGGATCACCTTGAGTTCAAGGCCAGCTCAGCTACATAGTTAAGTTCAAAGCCAGCCCAAACTACATATTGAGACCTTGTCTCAAAGAAACAAAAAACAAAAACAACAACAACAAAAAGAAGGTACTGACCCTTAAAATGCAATCACTTTTTATTTAAAAAACAAAATATAGCTTTGAGTCTTGGCTGACACAACAGATTCAACTTCTGTGAAGAAGGACTGTAATTTCTGTATAAACCGACAGTCTAAATGATAATACAAAAAGCAATGACTTAGGTGGGCATGGTGGCTCACACCTGTAAACCCAGCTATTCGGGAGGCTGAGGCAGGAGGACTACAAGTTCAAGGCCAGCCTGGGCATCTTAGCAAGACTGTTTCAACAAAAAAAGAAAAGACCTGGGATTGTAGCATAGCATTCCTTGGGTCCAATCTTTAGTACTGCCAAAACAAAACCAAAAGAACACAGCAAAAACAAAAACAAACCCAGACTGATTTTATTACACCAGTGCCTCTAAGTCTTTAGGTTATTGTTCAATTCTGAATTTAAGATGTCAGATTACCAATGCAACTGCTAACATGTTCATAACATGGTGTTACTACACAACCAGAAACTTGTATAACTATCTGGTGTGTGGTATCACGGCTGTTTCACAGGACACTAGATCAGCCGAGAGACTTACTTATCCCTCTGCAGAGCTCTGCAAAGGATCTCCATTTTGAGGTCATTTATATTCACATCTTCTTCCTTCAGAGTAGAACAAAACATCTTGATTAAATCTTAGCTTCAAAAGAGAAATACATGTTCAATATTTGTGTCAACTCCTAATCTTACATAAACATTGTTGCTTTGTTTTAATTCGTAACTAAAAAACTCCCTTTAAATTGTCAGTACCACTTAGAAAAATAAACCAATCAGTATCTATGTGAATTAAGTTCTGATTACAGTATTCTCGGACATTCTGACTTCAGCAAGAACTTTGAGAGGTTAAGATTTTTAAGCAAGGCTATAAAAAAAAGTATTGTTTTCATCATGTTCCAAATAACTTTTGATTGCATGATCAAGTAACAGAACGACTACTTACCCAACAGAATTCCTACTACAATTTTTTAAAATTAGAGAATCAACTTTTCTTAGGGTGAATGCTATGAGAAAAAAAAACACTCAGGACTTTGAAGAGCTATGTTTTTGGGGAAAGGGAGCTAGGTGGTGCTTAGAATTGAACTCAGGACCTTGCACATGCTAGGCAAGCACTCCACCACTGACTTATACCCTAAGTCCCCACATTTTTTATTTGTGCACAGAAAAAGGCACCTGGGAATGTGTGAAGATTATCAGGAATCAGAATCTCCTGGTAGCTGTTTTAAAGGGCTGGATACCTTCTAAGAGACAAGAGTGACTGAACTAGAAATTAGTCTTTTCTCATGAGTACATTTTCATGACTGACTAAAGGAAGTATTTTCTCCTCTGCTTATACATATTCAGTTACCTGAGATCATCAAGGGAGTTCACTTACCTCATCAATATATTCCAGCAAGTCCAAAGCTTTCTTAAAATCATATTCATTAGCTCTTCTATTTTCATCACAGATGTACAGCTGTGGCCAATCACAGTAAGGAAGAGAATTATTCTAATTAATCACAGAACTAACACTAGAGAAATTTACGGGGGAGTTGTTCTGTCTTTTTATTAAGCTGGGGGTATTTTTATAGCCAAGAACAATGTCACATTTGTGAACTACATTTCATTTACCTCATAACAAACTGTTTTTTTAAAAAATACATATCCTTGGGGCTGGGGATTTAGCTCAGCAGCAAAGCGCCTGCCTGGCAAGCGCAAGGTAGTGAGTTCGGTTCCCGGTACCGGGAAAAAAACAAAAAACAAACAAACAAACAAAAAAAACATATCCTAAAGTAGAAATTAATTTACATAACTTGATGCACATACTTTTAAAATATTTGAAAATTTATATTCTTAGACTCAAAAAGATAATATATCAATTCAAGCATTCTTTTGCACGTAACCTGAAATAAATTGCCATCCTTGAACTTTCAAGGCTATTTATATGGTTTTGAAATGCTTCCCTTGTAAATAAATGATTTTAAAAACTGCAACTCCTAGTACAGCATGCCACAGATTACTTAGAATAAGACATGCCAACTTGCAAGTTGGTTTTTTTGGTTACTTAGATGACAGCTGACTGCACACTCATTTCTATACCTCTCAAATTTTGATGGACACCACTGTGAAGCAGCCCTGAGCAGGACTTAAATTAACTAATTGGCTTTTTATGTTTACTTATGAATCTGTTCAAAGCCTAGGCCACTTGTCTGGAAGTGGGTGACAGACTCATAGTAAGTGAACCTCTGTGTCACTAATCCCTACTAAAACTTAAAATGGTAGACAAGCCAGAAAGCCTCAAAGGATAAGACAAGATCACAGCCAAGGACACCTGGATCCACCCTCAACTAGCTAAAGACTATATAACCTCAGGCATCTTACTCCTGGGTGGATTAACTTAATTCTTATTGAGGATTAACTGAATACCTTACTTGGAAAAGTCCTTGAGTAATTCCACCCTTCTTGAGTGCTCCCCTCCCTTCTTCTGATAACAAATAAATACGGTCACCCAGAGAAGATCTTGGTCTTAGCCCCAAGAGAATCTCAAATTCTGTGAGAGGGCTTTGATACTCCTGGAGCCCTGAAATTATTCCATTCACTTCTTTTTATTTAGCCTTTGCCGTACACTTGTTTGGGAGATTGCAGACCAATTAAAATTTCCTGTAATTTCTTTTTTTGATCAGTAAATCACTTGCCTTGTTAAAAATATCAATTTGAATTTTTCCTTTCTTCCAATAACTACTTGTAATATAATTTAAAATCCTCTAACAATATGCAAATAATTTCAGGAAAAAAGCTGCTTATTTTTGTTGTCTTATATGATTTAAAACCAGTATTTTGAACATCCTTTTACCTCCACAACCTCTGAAATTGAAATGTGGCATTAAAATTCATGGAATATTGACATAAAATCAATACTACTTTTTCCCTTTCAGTGATACCTAAAGTCATGATGAGCTATAATCAACAATACCTTAGATTTCTCAGTTAAATATGCTCCATCAGGAGAGGCTGCTGTGAGCTCAGTTACAGAAACTCTTACTAACAAAGGCCAATGCTGTAGGTTATTCAATTGCTTGCTTTCTTTTTATAGAATCAGATCAAATGTCAGGTGCCCCTAAACATTACTCCAGCATGTCAGGTGCCTTCTGACAAGTAGGTGAAGGTGTACATGCACAGTCCTGCCAGGCAAAGGCGAGGGGGCACCAGCAGGCCAAGCTGCGCCTGTTCCTGGAGCTCACAGAAGATACTGAAGAATGGCATTCTGGGAGATAGCAGGGCCTCCCTGTGTATGCTTCCCTTTATGTACTAGGAAAGCAAAAACTACATGCAATTTCTGGCTGCCTCTGAAGCACTGGGAGGCTCGGCAGAGCTATCCAGGGAGGTGAAGCTAACCAGCTTCCTTCTCCTAGCAGCTTCCAACACATCTTCTAGGAAAAGTTCTTAGGAAGGTAGAAAGCAGAACAAGGGCTCCTCCAGGAGCTATACAAGGTGTGGGAGCAGGCAAGGATGCAACACCTACGCTGATGAGCTGTGGTGCAGTCAGCACTGGCATGGCGCTGAGGCTCAGCTCTCTCTCAGCCAGCAGCTGCTCGGGCAAGGTCTCCTGGTGCAGCAGGAAACGCTCCTGCTCAGCCATGGCTAGTTCAGGGAGAGAAAAGGGAATGATGTGACTTATACTTGTGCTCTGCTATGAAACAAATACGAGTTTAAAAAACAGTTATTAAGGGAATCTGACCGCTTCCTAATAACTTTGGAATGTTATCATTTCTAATTTCCTCTTGACTGCTGTCAAGACGTATAACATACAACATTTACCTGATTTAAATGATATGAACCATCACACCAGTAGGAGCAGTGAGGACGGGAGAGAAAAGGGAAAGTGCTCAGCTGTTTCTGCCCTACTGGAGGGCAGCTCAGTGAAGTGTGCAGCACAGTCTCACTCAGAGGGAAGGATTTCAAGCCACCACAGGACATTACACACACACACACACACACACACACACACACACACACAGCAAATAGGTACCAAATCTACTACCTGGAAGGAGTCACCTCCACAGGGCAAGGTTCTAGACCGTCTGCTCACTGCACTGCACTATACCCTGCCTCTGCCCATGAGCAGGCCCAGCTACCACGAAAGCCTCACATTCACAGTAACAGCAAGCAAAGTAGCTGAAGCACAGGCATTCCCACTCATTCCACACACTCCCCATTTTACAAAAGTTACACACAACATTTTTATGCATTTTCATAGGGCCAGGGATACAACTCAGTGGCACAAGTGCCTGCCTGGCCAGTGTAAGGTCATGAATTCAATTCCCGGTACCAAAAGAAATTATGTATTTTCATGCCTGGAAAAGCAGACTAGGAGACTACATACACACTGTTTTATCTTTTTCTACAGTTTACAATTATTCACATAACCAAAAAAGTTATTATAAAAAGCCCTCTCCCCTGTGATTGGACACTGAAAAAACAGTCTGCAGGGAGTCAGTGTGACCTGAAAACACTCCTCTGTGCTAAAAAGGCAAAAGCTAAGTGATGCCAGATGACCAAGACCCCAGTGATATCTGGGAAAACAAGGAACAACAAGTCCTGGAGTAAAATATTGTCACCTAAATCAAACGTAGCCAAACTTTCCTAGTTGTCCCAATAATATTCATCATAGTTGCTTTGGGCATTTGAAGGCTGATCTGAGATCCAACCAAGAATCTCAAAATGCACGCGTGTGTATGTGTGAGTTAGCTCTTAAACTTATCTAAAACCACCCATTGGGGCTGGGGATTTAGCTCAACAGCACAGCGCCTGCCTGGCAAGCGCAAGGTCGTGAGTTCAATTCCAGATACCAGAAAGAAAAATAAATAAATAAATAAAGCCACCTGTCTTCCACTATCAGAATGCATCTGAGTGTTCCCTTGTGATTAGATCTGGAGTCACACTAAACACTGACAAAAGCATAGCGCAGGTGCTATGGTCACTGTGGATACTGCCATCCTATTCTCTCCAAGAAGAATGAAATATGGAACTGCCTTGAGACTGGCTCTGGTGCATTAGTTCTGTGTACTAATACTCCAAAAACATGGAAATATCTGCTCCTCCAGTCCTAAACGCCATGGTTCTAGCATCTTTTTTATATGTGAGACAGGGTCTCCCTATGTTATCCAGGCTGGCCTCAAACTTGCAATCCATTTGCATTACCATGCCTGGCTTATTCTATCATCTTTTGAAGACCCATTATTCACTGTGGTCGCAAAATGGCAACTCCCACCACAGCTGTCCACATTTACTAATTGTCATTCTTCTGTACAGGATTTCACTGACTCTTTCCTATTCTGATTACCACTGTGGATTCATGGGTTTTTCTTTTGTAAACTATGAAATGTAGAACTCAGTGGTAACGCACTTGCTTAGCATATGCGAGGCCTGGAGTTTGGTCCCCAGTACGGACAAAAGGAAAACAAACAAAAAGCCTGTGATACAGAATCCTTCAGCACCCTTACTCCGGCTGTTCAAATTATATCATCCCCTGGCCAGCGGGAGTCATTCAAGGCTCTTGTGTTCACCATCTCAATGTCGATGTTGCTTTCTGACCCAACAGGACTCCAAAGACATCTCTTCCATGGGGCTCATTCCCTTTCAGCAGAAGTGGTAGTGAAAAACCAAACAGCAGCAGTACCCATGGTATTAGGCCAGGCGCTTTCACTAGAAAGAGCTAACTTTTTAAAAAAATTCAGATTCTACCAGGCATCGTGGCACCATGCTGTAACCCCAACTAAGACAGGAGGATCATAAATTTGAGCCCTGCCTCGACAACTTCGCAAGACTCCATCTCAAAATAAGAAATAGAAGTGGGCTGGGGCTGAAGATGTAGTTTAATGTGAAGGCCCTGGGGTCTGTCCCTCATACTACAAAAAGGAAAGAAAAAAATCAGATTCTATCTATCTGATTATCTCCAATTCAAAAGCGTAACAGGGTTCTCCTCTGTTTTCTTCTATATTTGCAACTCCCTTCCCCTAGGATCTCAAAACAGAACTATATTTAATTATTTTCTCTATTTATATAGTATTTTCAGGATTACTGCACCAATACCAATACCTACAACAGCCCCCTGTGTTGAAGGTCAGGAATTCTTTGCAGTTCTTATAACAGAATACTAACTGCCTAATGAAAATAATTTCCATTTATTCTTTAGGAATTATTTACAATACAAATTGGTTTTCTCTTTAAAATATATATCTATATTTATATATATATAAAGTATATAGAAACAAAAATATATATTATAAAATTCTCTATCCCACATGCCTGTAATGCCAGCTACTCAGGAGGCTGAGGCAGGAAGATCACAAGTTCTAGGCAACCCTGAACAAATTAGTGAGACCCTGTCTCAAAACAAACCGAACAAACAAACAACCCAACCAAACAAAAAACACAAGTACATAGCCAATTAATTATGCATGGATATTGAATAAAGGCCATTCATCCTACAGCAGAGATGAGGAGAGGTAGCTGGTGGCCTGACTGTGTCATAGGTCCTCCTGTGCAAACTGTTTTACCTTCGATTTTTTCTTGCAGCGCGTCCTCTGAGAGGTCTGAGGCTAATGCAGCCAATTTACTCAAGCCAAGAAGGGTTTTTTTCTTTGCAAAGTAACGAGTTTCCATGTTTGCCAAACTCAGAAGCGTTGCATGAGCCTACAATAAACAAAACATGCAAACTGCAAGATCCTGGGTATCAACACAGCCCCAAAGGAAAGTACATCGCAAACTTGCTTTTTCTCCCCAAGCTGTATCAGCAAAGTCACACTGCTGATAGTAAACTTGACACGGAGGGTGAACGCACAACAGAATCTCAACTATACACGCTAATGAAGGGGAAAAGACACACATAGGACATCTGTTCTAGAACAACTGCATATTTAGCCAGTTACCCCATCAAGAACACTCTCTCTTTCTTTCTTTCTTTCTTTCTTTCTTTCTTTCTTTCTTTCTTTCTTTCTTTCTTTATTTTTAGGTCGTTTTTTGAGACAGGGTCTTGCTATGCAGTTCAGGCTGGCTTTGAGCTCACTTTGTAGCCCAGGCTGGTCTCAAACTCACAATGATCCTCCTGCCTCAGCCTCCCGAGTGCTGGGATTACAGGCATGCGCCACTACGCCCAGCTAAGGATACACTTTAAAAGTAGTTTCTTTACTGTTTTTACTCATAATCTGAGTATTTTAATATAAGAATGTATTCCTTCCAATAAAAGGCCAAGGACTATTGTATGTTAGAAAATGTTTGTGCTTTATCTTATACCAGGCAAAAATTGGTCTATATTGTTTCTGAGATATTATATGTGATAAAACACTACCATAAATCATGAATATCCTATTCAAATTATGGGAGAGAATGAGAGGAGATGCATATTTTTGATAATCTATAAGCAGTGTCTCTTAAACCCTTTAAGAAAACTTCAGTTGTCATATTATAATTGTGTATTTGTATGGAGTCCAAAGCATACAATGTGGAATGATTAAATAAAACTAGTTAACACCTACCACCTGAAGGACCTTTCTGTGGTGATAATAACTGAAATTTACTCAAGGAGGTTTGAGATACATGACACTATTATTAACTACAGCCACCTTCCTCCCTACCTGAAACGCCGCCCTTGGAGCAGCATCTCCACTCCCTTATCGCCTCTGTAACCACCTTCTGAATCTGACTATTTCACATTCCACCTGTAACTGAGACCGTGCAGCATATGTAGCTTTGTGTTTGGCTACTTCACAGAGCACAACATCCTCTAGCTTCACCTATGTTGCTGCAAATGGCAGAATTTCCTTCCATTTAAAGGCTGAGCGGTATTCCACTGTGTATGTGTATACATACCTCTTGGTTATGTGTTCACTCCCTAACACTCAGCCTGAGTCCTTATACTGGCTAGTATGAATGGCACTACAGGGGACATGGGTGTGCAGTGGTCTCTTCAACACTAACTTCACATCATCTGGACACATTCCCAGAAGTGAGACTGCAGGGGCAGATGTTATTTCTATTTCCAGCTTTTTGTGGAACCTCCATGCAGTTTTCCCGAATGGCTGAACTCAGTTACATTCACACCAGTAGTGTGCAAGTGTTCCCTCTCTTCCGCAACCTTACCAATGTTTGTCATCATTCACCTTTTTTGTAAGAGCGGTTCTGACAGGTGTAAGGTGAGATCTGTGGTAGCTTTACTTTATATAATCGTAACTACTGATATTGAGAAAAACTTCTTCTGGCCATTTGTTCACTTTTCTTTCTTTTTTAGTTTTTTTAAGGCAGGGTCTCACTGTGTAGTTCACGCCAGTCTGGAACTCACTATGTGGCACAGGCTGGGCTCGAACTCACAGCAATCCTCCTGCCTCAGTCTCCCAAGTGCCGAGATTACAGGCATGTGCCACCACGCCCAGCCATTGTTCACCTTTTAAGAAATATCTACTCTGGGGCTGGGGATTTACCTCAGTGGCACAGTGAAAGGTCCGCCTGGCAAGTGAAAGGTCGTGAGTTTGGTTCCCGATACCGGGAAAAAAAACAAACAAAAAAAGAAAATATCTACTCAGATCTTAGCTCATTTCTTAATTGGGCTATTTTCTTGAGTTCTTTGTATAGTTTAGTATTAACCCTTTATAGATGTACAGGTATAAATAACATTTTAATTACCAAAAACCAAATACTTAAATTGTACCTATCAGCTTCACGTAACCGAATCTTTCTTACCTTTATTAATTCTTTATTACTAATTTCATGTAACCAGCTGAGGTGTTCATGAGCTTGCAAAAAATCTGCCAACTGTCCATGTTGAGACAAGGGCTGAGATAATAATTTGCCCCGTTTTCCCTTTTCCAGATACCAACGGAAGAGAAAGTCTGAAAAATTCTACAAATAACAGAACCAAGAATCCATTAATATTTAGTAATATATCTTTTAAAAATACATTTCATATTAGTAGAATACTAAATATGTTCCAAAGACTCTACATAGAAATCTTTCAAATAGTAATTTCTTACACTGTTATAGGAATACACATATATTGTTACATATTATTAGACTACATTCCCACATGGAAGAAACGACTTTCCTATAGTTCTAATTCAATCACCTCAGGCTCAGAAGGACTCTGGCTCAGGATGTCAGGGTCATTAATGGCAGAATCTGATTACATCAGCCAGTGTGTGAGCCTCAGGCTACATGTTGTTATTTAAACTAGTAACTCCTCAGGCACAATGACCTCTCAGCTGGTTGATAGTCACATGTGGGCAGCACCTCTTCCTTTTGGACAACACATAAGCAACATCTCCGTCTACTGGACAGCACCGAGCCCAAGATGGCTCAGAACAAGGGACCTCCAGGGCGGTGCTGTGGAGCCCACCGTGTGCACTGGCTGATACATGGGAATCCCAGGAGGCCCTTCAGGACCCACGCTGAGCATTGGGCTGCTGCTGAAGGTGGGGCTAGAGAAGAAGGCCAAGAAGCCCTGCAATCTGCATTTAGGAAATACACGCACCAATGCAGGGATCCTACTAGGAACACAGCAACTTCCTCGAAAGACCTGAGGTAAGCGTGTGAGAAAGCTGACACAAGTGCTGGCCCACCTCCATTCCTGATGCACAAGTGATCTACCTCTCACCCCACCTGTCTGAGGGAGAGGAAAGGGGACCCTCTTAGGAGGAAAAGAACATCCATTTCCATTCTCACAGTGTTTTTAATATATAACATCCAAAACATAATCTAAAAATTATGACATGTAAGAAGCAGAAAACCCTATTATGCAGCATACATAGGGTGGTGCATGCCTGTAATTCCAATGCTCAGGAGGCTGAGGCAGGATTGAGTTTGAGCCCAGCCTGGGCTACATGGCAAGACTCTGTCTCAAAAGGCAAAAAAAAAAAAAAAAAAAGGCAACCAAGGCAGACCCACAATGTGTGATGTTAGCACAAAAATAACTATTAAACCTGGTAAAGAGAAAAAGTATACAAAAGTGGAAAGAATATATCACTAGAACCTTTAAAAAAACTAAAAATCATGATAAGTATCAAGTATGCAGTTCAGTACTACTGTGGAATACTGGATAAGTTAGTCCTAACAACCAGGTACATGAAACCAGTCAACAAAAAACTGTCGTGCTACTAATGATGTTGCTGTAACCAGATGTGATGGCACACATGACCCCAGCACTCAAAAAGCTGAGGCAGGAGGATCACCATGATTACCAGCCAGGATTACAAAGTGAAACCAAGGCCAGCCTAAACTACACTGAGATCCTATCTCAAAAATAACAACAGGCGGGGGTTACAGCGCCTGCCTGGCAAGCACAAGGTGCTGAGTTTGATTCCCAGCATCAAAAAAAACAATATTGCTGTGGACTATTTAATGATACAGACACAAATCTGAGATGTACTATGTAAAAAAAAGCAGTTGACAAATGCTTATTTATGATACAGAGTAGAAAACTGGAAGCATATAAATCCAGTATTTAGAAGGCTTCCTTCTGGGTATTGGAATGATGAGCTTAGTATTATTTTCTCAGTAGAAAAATAAAATCTCCTTTTACATAATCAACTCACTGAACAAAATGGGCTTAAGGAAAAATCTAAATCACCCCAACAGTGCCAAAATGGGAACTTCATTTAAAAATCTTGCTGGGCATGGTGGCACACCTGTAATCTTGGGAGGCTGAGGCAAGAGGATCACCATGAATTCGAGGCCACCCTGGGTTACAGAACAAGACCTTATCTAAGAAAAAAAAAAAAAAAAAAAAATCCAAAAAAATGAAAAAATAAAATAAAAACCTGAAGTGATATCCACCTTGAGGAATAAGGAGTTGTAGGTGTGTGCAAATCTGAGCTCTTTATGAGCAGCATCCTCTGCTCCTCAGTTCTCGGTTCAAACCCAAGACATCTCCCATGTTCCCGTGTATGAGTGCTGTCATCATGATTAAATAAGAACAGAACGGAAAGGGTTAGCATTTTGCAAAGGCCAGAGAACCTCTCAGTAATATCTACACATACAGAATCATTTGCCAACTTAAATATAATGTGGACATGTGCATCTTCTAATGTACATTAACTACCAAAAAATGGTGTTCCATTCCCAAAGCCCCAGCAAGAGGCAAAACCTCACCACAGCATGACCTGCCGCCCACGCACCCAGTGTCCTGACCTGATCAGCAAACTGGGTCATGTAGCGCTGCAGTCTGGTCTGGTTGTCCATTTGCTCGCACATCTGTACCAAGATGTCAAAGTCACAGTACTTCTCCGCTAGTGAAGCAGCACAAGGGTATTGGCCTAGTGTGACTGGAAATGAGAACCAATGAAAAAAATTCTGTTAGAAAAACTTAAGTATGTAATAGAAAATATCACTTGAAATTTTACCCTTATTCACATTATATACTAAGAGTAATTAATGGAAGGGAAGCTTCCTAGGGACCAGCACTTTGCTTCACACTCACATACACCTGGTAAAGATGCCAAGACCGTCTACTGCTTCATCACGGATGCCAAGCCATAATGCTCTTCTTCTGTGTCCCTGAGCCTGGCCTGGAGAGGAATGTGCCTTTGCGACTACACCATGCCACCTATACCCTCTGCCAGCCCTTACCAGACTCTGCTTATTCATGAAAGGCCAATGACGCTGGGCTCTCAGGGGAAGTCTGTCCAGGTTAATTTATTCCTTTTTTAGTATCCAGTAAGTACTGAAAAAAAGACTTAATACAGGAACACAAAGCCGTACCTGTTTGCTTCTTTGGCTAGGGTTGGATTACTTCTGCTACAGTGACTACACAACTTTAGCCAGCTAACCCCTTCATGCATTCTGCAAACTCACAGCCCTGCAGCCCTTGCTAAATATCATGCACTTACGTAGAGCAGACAAGAGTTCTGATCTTCTCTGCAGGTATTCCATTTCTAGGTTGTCATATCTTTCTTGATCACTAGACTTGTCCAGGGACTTCAACTGTGAAACATAACCATCCAGGAAGCAGTCAATCAGCGCGACCAGCTGCTCTGTCAAGGTGTTCCGGAGGTGGCTGTCCACCTGTGGGTAAACTGTCTTCAGGATGACCCCATGCTGACGGATGATTGCTGTTCGGATGCCTGCAGGACTGCCTGTAGCTGTGAAGTCACACAGGATAACTCAGTAAGCAAGGGTTCCATGATGGATGGGGAGAAGATCGAATGCCTAAAAATTGTCTCTTCACTGCTACTGAAAGCTAACTTAGTGGTCAGGTGACCCTGCCTGCCCTGCTTAAACCCTTCTTCTCTGTGGAGATTTTCTCAGTTCAATCAGGTAAGCAGGATCCTTCCTGCTAATTTCCTTCAATGTTACCCCACTTACTTTGTGACCTTAAATCAACATAATAAATAGCCCATTCCTCTAGGGTCAAGATCTGCTTCTACTATTTGTATTAAACCTAGTAGGTGCCTAATAAGTATCAGTCAAATAGGGAACTCTACACATGTAGCCAAAGGACTAAAGTGATATGGAAAAGAACTGCTCACTTTGGAGATGACACTTTAGTTTTTTCTCATTTCACTCACAAACCTGCACTAGGGAAGTAATAACTTCCAAACAATGATGGGCCATTAGAACTCTTCTTGGAAAGACTCTTAACACAACAGTCTATTACCTGTCCATGGAATGTACTCAGGCTCTTTTCTTGGTGATTCTTCTCTTCTATACAAGGAGCTTCTGTTTTGGCGATAGTGACTAGCAGCTTGCAGTATATCCTGGGAAAATGAAATGTATTATCTCACACAAGTGTGATGCAATGGATCACCACGTTCCTGAAGACAATCTGAAACCCAAAGCCTACTGATAAGGAAAATATTCAGCATTGTTTGGTTCTTCCTGCTTCTGAAATTTATTTTATTCCACATTCTGACTTCAATTTTGGAAAGGTATAACAACCAAAGCAAGAAAACCAGAACTATGAGGTCCAAATGCTAAAATCAAACATCGCATTTTAATAATGTAAAAGCAAGTTTTCAGTAATTAAGAACTAGAAGCTTGGCATGGTGGCTGTTATGGTTTGTGTCTGGATGTCCCCCCAAAGCCTCATGCAGTCATGGGGTGGGCTTTTAGAGTTTGTGATTAATTCATGATCCAATGCAGGGATTATGGGTGTGAGCGCTACACCCGCCCTGGGGCAGGTAGCCTGCATACAATACAAGGGAGGCAAACAGGCTTGCTCTCTGCTGCTCCTCACTTTTGCTCTTGCTGCTTTTGCTGTTTTCCAGCTGCCATGAACTGTTGCCCTCTGCCATGTGCCACTCTGCCTTGGAGCCAGCTGAGTATGGACTGAAACCTCCACAAACTGTGAGCTAGACAAATCTCTCCTTAATTTTGGGTGTCAGGTATTTTGTCTCAGCAACGAGAGAAAAGTAACCAAGACAGTGGCACAGGCCTATAAGCACTTGGGAGTCTGAGGTGGAAGGTGGAAGGATTGCTTGAGCCCAGGAACTCAAGGCCAGCCTGGGCAGCAGAGCAAAAGAGACAGGAAGAGAGGCATAAACACTAATACTTTTCTAATGATAGAAACATGCCTCTCTAAATAAAAGGTTTATTCTACCAAACAGAAACTCAAGATCACAGAAATGTATAATTTGCAGAAAGCAAACATTCAAAATATTGGTTAGGTGATTAATAAAATTAACATTTCTCCAACTTTTTGGAGTTAACAAATGGCTAAGCCCTTCTAAATTACTAGCAATTCAGAGCAGGACTAAGGAAGCCATTTCTTCCTCTCCCAGCTCTGGGCTCCTAGCTGGCTGACACCATCCAGGTCAGGCCGCACCTTGAGAATAGTGTTGACGTTGATTGCCACCTCAGCCCATTCCACAGAGTCCAGCGGTACATCCCTCAGAACTTGCTCTTCATGATCCAGCAGACACTCACAGATGGTATCCACCTGGGATACCTGTGGGCAGACAGGGGCCACTACTTACCACAAAGTCTTGGTGATGACCACTTACTCATTAAGCTAGATCCTCTGAGTATTAGATGGGAGAAAATTTACTGGCAGTTAATGATTATAAAAAATTTAAAAACAAAGAGAATTCTAATCACCTAAGTTTTAAAAGTTAGAGCACATAAATAACTATGTCTTATAAGCAGTCAAAACCTGTTGTTACCAAGCAGATTTTAAAATTTATACTCTGTACCTCAATGTCCCCTAGCACCACCCAAACAGTGAGCAGCCTGCTAGCACTATGAAGAGCTCTACTGCAGAGCATGTATTTGACTCTCTGTAGGAAATGGTTATAAGAGCTGTGATGCAGAAATACCCAAACCCTATGAAACCAAGTGGGGTCAGAGCTGATGTGCTAGACAGGCATACGGATCCCTCTGGAAAGCTGAATAGCCACAGACTACTCAGCAGAGTGGGGACTGCCTTGAAGTCTATTACTGGTGCAGCAAGAACCAAAACATATGTGCAAGAACATTCTGTAATTGATCTTATACAGAAAACAATGGAACTTAAATCTACTAATATTTCATTTACAAATATAGTTTCAGTAGGTAAGAGATTTATATACAAACCACATCCTCAGGACCCAGAAAAAACTAGGAAGTCACAGCGAAAGAACTCAGCCTCAGCAGTTACCTTGAAAAATTGGTGGCAAGCATAACATGTTGAAATGCTAACAAAGGCTGAGAAGCAACAGAGTGGGTAATATGTACATTAAATGCTGAGAATGAAGTACTGACAGCTTCAGCAAGAGGAAGCATAAGGACCAATGGTGGCAATAGCCTTTGTAGAGAAATGACGAAGTTGGTATACAGTACAAAGTCTCTCCAAGCTGACAATATATTTGTCATTTAAGAAACACAACTAGGGCCAGGCATGGTGGCGCATGCCTGCAATATCAGCACTTGGGAGGCTGAGGCAGGAGGATCATTGTGAGTTCAAGGCCAGTCTGGGCTACCTACAAAGTGAGTTCAAGACCAGTCTGAATTGCATAGTGAGACCTTGTCTCAAAAAGACAAAAAAAATAAACCACAACTATATTTTAGGTAGAATTTCTTTTTTTATAAACTGGAGTAACAGGGATCATCTGATGCTAGTATGACTTGAAATGACTAGTTGTTAGGGTCCCAGTATTTATGTGAAAATGTAACCATTTTTTAAAAAGTTGGTATTGGGCTGGGGATTTAGCTCAGCAGCACAGCACCTGCCTGGCAAGCACAAGTCATGAGTTCGATTCCTGGTACTGGAAAAAAAAAAAAAAAAAAACGAAAAAATAAAAAAATTTTAAAAAAATTAAAAAGTTGGTATTGACAGTGAGTCTTCTTAAGGTTGAATGTTAAAGCTTTTCAGACACTGGGACTTCCCTGACTGTGGACCAATCCCAGAGCCGCATCCTAGGTATACACAGTCACCTTGCTGATACAAACTAGACCTGTGGCCGGGGATATAGTTCACTGGCACAGCGCCTGCCTGGCATCACAAGGTCCTGAGTTTGATTCCCCCTCCCAAAAAAACCCCCAAACAAACCAGACCTGTGTGCACAATGAGCTCACTTAAAAGAAGAAATTGTAAAGCTGCAAAAGACACTAAATTTGTATAAAATAACTTGCTCTGCTAAAAGCCATAGAGGTTTTTTGCGGGGTGGGGTACTGGGAATGGAACTCAGGACCTTGTACTTGCCAGGCGCTGTGCTGCTGAGCTGTCTCCCCGGTCCCGAAGCCATAGTGTTTTGATTTGGTACTTAAATGATTTTTTGGAGTGAAAATTATCACTCCAACAGAAATATTATTTTATTGTATTGAAGAGTACTGTATTGGCTTGCCAAAAGTTTTGTAACTTAGTGAAGGTATTATCTTCCTTGGATTTGCACTTTATGACTTGGTATGCTGTACTGTAGGCTGATTATACTAAAAAACAGAGTCACTACCTGAGTTCTGCAGCACTCTTAAACGAACACTTAACACTTAAACAGAAGAACAGCTGTTCACATCTTTTAGCATTTCACATTTGCTTAACTTATAAATTGCCGTGTGTCAAAATCATTGCTCTGTAATTGCTATGGTATGATATGTCAGGTTATTTGAATATAATTACTTTATGAAGCAACTGTGACCCTAAGACATCTTTTTTACATGAGGAGCTGTACACCATTTGAAATTACTCAAATGATCTGAAGCATAAATCCCAGGTACTTAATGTTTTTAATAATATGGTACCAAGGCAGGGTTGCAGTAGTGCTGGGGAAGAAAATTAAATACGTAGAGGGGGGAATGAATAGTCTACACTAAGAAAATTGCAATTTGGCCTGTTAAATGTGACCTAGCCAGCTAGAGAAACTGGATCTTGAGTCACCAAGAAGTTCCTCAATTGTACAGGAAAATTCCAAATTTCAGAGCTGAGGGAAGAACCAGCTCTTAAATCAGAGACCACTGCAAAAGGAAAGACAGTCCTAGTTAAAGAGCAACAAACTCCAGAAGTAAGCTATGCACGTGCAAGAGCAGAGCCGAGGACTGGGCTCAGAACTCGGCTACAGTCTTAGTCCGGTCAAGTGGCAATAAGCCTGATCACACTTCTCTACAGAAGAGGGAACGGTTTGCCTCACCGCCTTACCAGGCTGTGGAGCATCACACAAAAGCGGGAACACATCACGATGTTACTAACAGTGTTCAGCTGCCACCTGCTGGCTGACATCTCAATCATTTCTCCCTCCAAAGTTTAAAGCTGAGCTTCATTCTCCTCTGAAAATGAGCCTAGCATGGAAACTGAGGCTATAAGCAGGACCTTAGTAGGGTGCTAAGGAGAGCTCTGGGGAAGAGCTGCTCATAGAGCTGGGGACAGGACTAAGGGCCCAGGGGGAAAGAACACCCCTGGCTGAACTCCCAGGTAGGAGGAACATGGGGAGGGGACAGGTACCAGACTGCAGAGGCAAGAGGCTGGACAGGAGCAGCATCCCTGACAACAGGCACAGCCAATGTGCTGTGGACGCAGGTGAGCAAGGAAGCTGGGAGAATGGCTACTGCACCCTCTGCCCTCTGCTGCGCCCCACACTCCTTATATCCCGCAGGAGGCCAAGGCTGGGGAGCTCACTAGGAGGCAGGTTCCTGCACCAGAGCCCAGGGAGGGCGTGGAGAGACAAAGGAAACCTCAGGCACACAAAAGAACTGGGGAGCCTTCTCAGCCGGCTGCGCAGGCTCTGCTTACAGACCAGGTAACAAATGAGGGACACTTCCCACTGACGGTATCCAGAAAACAGACAATAAAACTTAGAATTTCAAGATTTAGTCCATTCTCTCTCTGGTCTGCCTGTAATGATGAACACACAGCACAGCGCTGCAAAGCCTCAGGAAGGCACAAATGATTACAAGTCTGACCTCGCGAAAGAAGACGTCTGCAGGAGTCAGGCTGCCCGGGATGTCACACTCCCTCTTGTTCAGAGCAATCAGAATGGCCGCATTCACAAGGTCTGGCAGCCGGGAGTGGTGGTTCTTGAGAGCGATGGTGGCTGACAGCTTTTCTGCGTGCTCACACAGCAGCAGCCGAGTTGCCATCAGTGTCCCTCGGACTAGAGATGTGTCCAGGCGCCCAAACAAGCCAACCTCACAGGAGACACACATGTTCTCGGTGAGCATTCACGGCCACAGGCAAACTAACAGTGATACCCTCCCCTCCAGCCCTGGGCCCTCCCACCACAGACCTCCAGCTGCCTCTCTTCTTGGCTGTCTCTCTTCTCAGCTGTTCCCACCGCACACACAGTAACACCCCTAAGGAGGGGGAGCTGTTCCTGTCAGCGTTCTCCCAGAGTCTCTAGCCATGACTATTGTCTCTACCTAACCAAATTTCTGGAACTGCTGCTCGTGATTATCAAAGCGGCCATCAAAGTGGTCAAACTGTTCTTTTCCATCTACACCGATAAATTTGCCTGAATTCCAGACCTTTAGGTACTAGAAACTCAACAGCCTCCACCTCCAAAGGCTGACTTCACAAGCTCTTGGAGAGTCTTCAGTCCTTTCTCCTCCTACTTCTGATTTAATGACACCCATTTCTGTGGGTCACTATGGTCTAGGAGTTTTCCTAAGCATTCTAACTTGATCAAACATTATAGTACTAGAAACTAGGAAGCAACGAAGACACAACGTAATCAGTAATTGTCCACATTAAAATACATTTTTTTTTATTAACAAATGATCTGTTTTCTAACTTACTTCTGCATTTGCTTCTGTGGCACTTATATGCTAGCAGGTACCCTTTTGAACTTTGTTAAATGTGAGATTATATTATTTTTTCCACAACATTTAGGTATTATTTTTGTTTTTTTTTGTACTGGGAATCAAACTCAGGACCTCGCACTTGCCAGGCAGGCGCTGTGCCCTGAGCTATATTGCCCACCCAAGGTATTGTTTTTAATGACTGTGAAGTATTTCCCTGAAGCAATGTCTTAATTCATTCAACCTGTTCACCTGATTATTTTTCACAAAAGGTAAGGGGACCAAGAGACAGGGTGGGTGGGTAGTAGTTTAAGATGTGTTATGTACATTCCTCCATAAGAAATATAATCATTATGTAATGCAAACGTATTCTAATAAAAAATTAAAATTGAAAAAAATAAAGTATTTCACAGTCTATGATTTGAGTTCACTTCCTGGTTCCTTCAAAGCTCTCTCAGGCACTGTTCTTCTGCAAGGCCTCCCAACACCGTAAGCGGACAGCTCTGAAGCGCTGCTGCGTGCTAAGACACACAGACACACGGAGGAAGACCGGGCTGACCCCTCCCTGACCCTCTACACAGGGCTCAAGGCACCCTCCACTCCAGGAAGGAGCAGCCAGGAGCTCTGCGGCGCTGCCATCACTCCCTACCCTCTTCAGAATGAGGCTGAACCTGGCTGACGATCAACTGGCTTGAGGACATGAAATGCCCTCCACTGAGAAGTATTTCCTTAGACGTTTCAGTGACATGTGCTTCAGTGACCACTAATGCAAACACTTCTCAATCACGAAATAATGAGTATAATATGAGTATACACGGTATAGGCAGAACGGGGTCTTTAGACTTTGGTAGACACTACGAGCAGCTGAGACTCCGACAGGATCTCTGGATGATGAAGCTGGGCCAAGAGAGGACACAAGGCCCAAGCCTGGATGGCTGTGGCCTCCGATCAATGGGTGTGTCCCAGGCATGGCACCCGCCTCCCACACGCAGCATGTACACCCTCTTACAGTATGGGGACAAAGACCGAGCTTCTTTCCATCTGGACTGGCCTGCACTTTGCTTTGACCAATGTAATTTTCTTCCTAACAATATAAAACCCATCTATAAAACCCTAAGTTTTTATAGAAACACACAGAGAAAAATCTGAATGAAATCCTGTCTTTTAAAAAGAGCAGGTTTCAGGGATATGACAGTGTCAAAGCTGAAATGACAAAAAAAAAAGCTGAAACACTTTTCTTTCAGTTGTATTCTCAATGCAGCTTTCCTTCCTGGTCACAGGAGATGAGGGCCATAAATCAGGTCCCACCCAAGGTAATGCCTCACATAGAGAGCAGGGATGCCCTCCCGGCTAGAGGGACTGAAAGGCAACAACAGACCCCGCCGCAGCTGTGGGAGCCCAGAACACATTCTTACTTGGTGAAGGAAGTCCATGAGCAGACAGTGGGCTTTCATCTTGTCTTCCAGCTGGTGGAGAATGATCAGCGAGGTGTTGCTGAGACCAGGGGCCTCTGTTAGAGATGAAACGCCAAACGTCATACTTTTATAATAATCACTGCTAGTAAATTTTTAAAAAAAAATTTTTTTTAAAGAGAATAACAATTCATCAGTAAATTATTTTTTCCTTTTGAGACAGGGCCTCACTATGTAGTTCAGGCTGTCCTTGAACTTGCTGTATAGCCCAAGCTGGTTGTGAACTAGAAGCAATCTGCCTGCCTCAGCCTCCCAAGTGCTGGGATACAGGCATGTGCCACCACACCTGACTCATCAGCAACATTGTATCCATTACTCAAGTTTTACAATTTAGAAGAAACTTGGGGAGGGTTTGATACCAGTCATAATGTATTTATTCAAATTAAAAAGTGTACTATGGTTAGTTTAATCTCTGCATCATTCCAGGAGGTGGGTACTGATACTGTTTTTCCTCACCCCTATTGATGCTGAGCAGATTTGCTTGAAGCAGGACCATGAAGGAAAGAAATGTTCATTTGAGCCAGTCTGCCGGAGTTCAGGAACTGCAGAGTGGCCTCAGTGTTGCAAAGAGATAAGGGCTGGTTATCTGGGACAGGCAGGAGGACATGCTGTGGCCTCTTCTATATACTGAGACCTATTCCCTGCTACTCTTACGAGAATGTGTAGATTCTATTACCAAAATTATTTAATGATTATGCCAAAATTATTCAATTTGGGGCAAGTAAGTGTCAAATGCCTACCTACATCATCAAGTTCCTTTCAAAGTAAAATGCTGACAACCCAAAGTAATCTAACTCAGAAAAAGGATAACTGGGATTTGTTCCAGTATTTCATCAGTCTCTTTATTAACTAGATCTATCCTGGGTGCTTTGCAAAACCTACTAGAACGTAGTGATAGCCTTTTAACAAATGTGCTTTGAGAGACACGTTGAATGAAGAACAAGAAAATCCATCTCAAACAGGCTGCCCCACCACTCAGTAAAATCGAATTCTTCTTACCTTCGGGGACAGATTCAGCCCACCGTGGGTCAGAAGCTGGATAGTCATCTATCAAGTCGACGCTGATCTGGGTGACGACCCTGTCTAGTTCGGCATCAGAATCCAAGTCAGAGTGAGAAAACAGCTCATCCACCATCATTTGAGCATGGCCCAAATCTTTCCTGAAATAAAATCAGAAAACAAGCTGGGTATGGTGACAGATGGCTATGATCCCAGCACTCAGAAGGCTAGGGCAAGAGGACTGCTGTAACTTCGAGACCAGCCTGGGCTACACAGGGAGTTGAGGCCAGCCTGCACTACAAAGCAACACTGTCTTTAAAAATTAAAATAAAAATATAAAAGGAAAACAAAAGCATGAAAAGAGGCAAAACATTTCCCCTGGAAAACTGTTGAAGTCCCATGGAGGTTTCAGCCCAAAATATTGCTAATAACAATTAAAAGGGAGAAAACTATTATGTAGTCATTAATACTACTCTGAGCACATTTAGTACATGCTAGGCCCTAGACACAAAATGAAGAACAAGACATCAAAATCAGCACTGGGCTTTAGAAAGTAGACAGTGTCAGGACTCCTGAATCAGACAGTTAAACTGTAACACACACATATGAGAAGGGTCAAGATGGGACTACAGAGCCACAGAGGGGCTGCCCTAGTTTAGGAGGATGTGGCAGGAACACATGAGCCTGCCAGTCAGCAAGTAAGCTATCTTTGAGGGGCCTGCAGCCCTGGGGAAGGTGGAGATTGCCCAGGGAGAGAAAAGTTAAGAAAAAAGCATCCGCAACAACCATTTGAAGGACAGGCAAATCCTTAAAAAGCAAATTCTTCTATGCTGGGTGGAGACATTACAGGATAACCAGGATAACGGTGAGTCCAAGGGGGCCAGGCAGGGCTCACATTTAGAAGGGACAAATAAAAACATCAGCGAACACATAGTGCTGTAAGCCACGTTGAAGTTTATACTTGGTCCTGGCCACCATGGTGAGGTAACGAGGAGGAGGTATCGTGATCTCTTCTGGTTTTCCAGAAGACCATCCTAACTCCATGAAGTACCAAGGGAGTGAGACAGCAAGTAAAACAGGAGGGAGATAACCTAACTAGGAGAGTGCTGAAGAAAATAGGTTGAAACCTTCTGATTTGACAGCTCTGCAATCCTACTGTGAAGAATCAACTGTTTTAGGATTCCTGGCTGAGTCCCCCCAAGAATCACTACATGTGAAGTTCACAAAGAGGTTTAAGTAACAGCCCTCTTAGGGGACTAGGACACACCCAGCTAAGGCCAGGGACTCCCTCCATGCCTAGTAGCCCTCCAAGGTACCTCACACTGGATACACTGGGTGAAGGGTGCCCCCTTTTCACAGGGCTGACATCTAGGAACCCTTTCCATGCCTTGTAATCTCCCCACAGAACATCTCACACTGCCTACACTTGGTTGGAAAGTTCTCCCACAACCCCACTCACGTATACTGACAGTCACAGAATGTAACTTTACTTGGAAATAAGACTTCTGTAGATACAATTATTTGCATTAGGGTAGCCCCTAAATCCAGTATTGGTGCCTTTGAGAAGGTTATGTGCAGACAGCTACTTTGTGAAGAGGTCACGTAACAACAGTGGCAGAAATGGAATGGTGGGCCTCTAAGCCAAACAACCACCAGAAACCAAGACAGACACTAAAGTATTCTTTTCCAGAGCCTTCCTGGACCTTCACCTTGGACTCTGGGCCTCCACAACTCTAAGAGAACACTGTACTCTTCTGTTGTTCTATGTAATTAGTATGACACCACAAGAAATTAACACAATGACTATGGTGACTAGCTACATCATCATTTATATCTGTTAGAACTGTAAGAGAAGGATAAACTTGCTGGGTGTGGCAGGGCACGCCTGTGATCCCAGCACTAAGGAGGCTGAGGCAGGAGCATCACCATGAGTTTGAGGATAGCCTGGGCTACATAGAGTTCAAGGTCAGCCTACACTACACAGTGAGACCGTCTCAAAAATAAATACATGAATGAATGAATGAATGAATGAATGAAAGAATGAAAGAAAAACATGTCCAAGATAAATAATATCTTGCTGGTAAGACAGAACCATGAAACAAAACAAAATTACAACAATACTGTTGAGTAAGCAGAAATAAAATCTTGTCTAATGGTACCCTCTTGTACCATTGTGGACAAGAGGGTACCAGCTCAGCAAATCATTAAGCTCAGCAAATCATTAAGCCCTTTAGAGTCTGCTATTCCTTCAGTGACAGTGCTATATATCAGATACCACCACAAATGAGGCTCAGCAAATCATTAAGCCCTTTAGAGTCTGCTATTCCTTCAGTGACAGTGCTATATATCAGATACCACCACAAATGAGGTGACAGGGTCATGACTGGGGTCTAGCGGAAATGGCGGCAGTCATTCTCAGTATTTCTTAGAAATAAAAACATGCTAAACTACTCCAGTAAAGGAGCAGAATACCAGGAATGTTAAGCACAGTCTCAAAGAGATCATGGTAGGGTGGGGAAGAGGGGCTGGACCACAAGCTTGCTGGATATTCAGTTATGATTTTACTACACTTTTGAGGAAGGTGATATGCACTGGTAAACTGAGTCTGAATTTATCCACAAGTGCCCTCACACTGCGGATCCACCCCTGAGCCTTGCTGACTAAAGGACACCAGCAAACCTCCCTGGGCAGACTGGAGCTGCCACAGCATCAAGGTACTCTGCACCCTCTATTCTGTGACCAAGCCCAGGGGGCCTCTCAGACGATGGGGTAAACAAAGCTGTGGGCACCAAGTTCGAAAGAAGGGGCTGGAAATGCCCAGAAAAGGTCTGAAATGGTCTCTTGGCAGAATAGGACAGAGCTCACAAGGCAAGTACAGAAAGGCGTCCTGAGAAAATGAACAGCCAGGCTAAAGCTGGAGGCCCAGCTGCAGTACGGGTTGCAGGAATGTAAGCGTGACAGGGCAAGAGCTAATCAGTAATTTCAGGACAAGTTTCCCTAGACTGTGACAAAACAGATTTTCCATTTATATTTTTTGAGCTAATTAAAGTGAAAACCAAAATAATAAGAAGGTAACTTTAAAGAAACCACACTATAAAAACAATAACCTACTTTAGCAAAAAAACAAACTGGATAGAACTTGACAGTGTTACCTACCAATTCTGCCTCTCAGGGCCACTGGGCTGTGTCTGCACATGAGGGGGAAGAGGGAAAGGTGCTGCTGGCCTCTAGTGGGAAGAGGCCAGAGACGCTGCTCAACAGTCTGAAGGTCCCAGGATGCTCCCACTGCAACCACCGATCACCTGCCCCAAACGTCACCATGCTCATAAGAGGCCACCACAGTGCTGGCCAGCCAAGGCCCTGGAAACATGCGTGAGCCCAGCCAAGAACAGCCAGCCTGGCCCCTGGCCACTATGAGCAAGCCCAGCTGGGAATGGTCTAACCGCCACCCAAGCCCAGTCTCAAAGAACTGAACTGAAGAATCTAAGCCACAGAACTCAGAGGCCACTAAATTTTATGGTGATTTTGTATGCAACAAAACTAACAAGCCAGCAAATCATTAAGGGGCTTTTAAATTATTAAGTTCTTTCATGACAATGACAAAACTTCATCTGCAATGTATTATCTGTATATCAGTGTGTTGGGTCAGATGTTTTCCCAGCCTAGCTCATACTCCTGCAGCTATCAAGCTCAGAGTAACTGTTCATGAAATCACTGATGTCCAGAAAAGCCTACTCTTTTTGATAGTAGCACTCCTCCAACTTGCTCTCCCCATCACCCAATCTGCTGCACGTGTCAGCAGAACATATCCCAGACATATCACAAACCCGGATCTTAAAGATGGGCCGTACCTACAGTACTGCAGAAAGGCAGCTTTCAGAAGCTTTGTTTTATCTTCCTGTGCTATGGTTTCATTCTTCGTGGTGGTCTCAAACACCATACTCTGCAAAAAACAAGCTTCAGTTTACAGGTAAAGGAATCAGAACATTCCTAATTGCTCAAGAATGAACTGGACCCATCCTATAACAGGACAGTAACACACACAAGCTGGTTATTAAATTATCTCACAAAGTTGTTCAGGAATTTACTGAACTTAACAAACAAAACTCAACAATTAACCACAGCTCCAAAAGGTAGATAATTCAAGAATTCTATCCTGAGTAAGGCTGGGCATGGTGACACATACTTGTAACTCCAGCTACTCAGGAGACCAGAACAAGAGGATCACAAGTTCAAGGCCATCTCGGGCAATTAGTAAGACCCTATCTCAAAATAAAAAATAAAAAGAGCTAGAGGTTCAGGGTTTAATCCCCAGTTCCACTTAAAAAACAGTGGGTCGGGGAGCCAGGCACAGTGGTACACGCCTGTAATCCCAGTACCTGGGAGGCTGAGGCAGGAGGATCATTGTGAGTTCGAGGCCACCCTGGGCTACAAAGTGAGTTCAAGGCCAACCTGAACTGCATAGCAAGCAAGTCCCTGTCTCAAAAAAGACAAATAAAAGTGGAGGAGATTTCATCATAACCAAAACCATTTTTCATAGGTTTTCACTTTTTATAAGACTAAACAAGGATTCAGAAAAACTTAAAAGAAATGGAATATTGTAAAGTAGCTTCAGAACATACAGCAGTATTATAATATAACCACCTGATTATAAAACAAAGTTTAAAAATCTTACTTTCTGTAGAAACTATACCAAGTCACCTTACTTTGAATTACCAAGATAAACTACACTGCATACTATTCAAAATGGAATACACTCCAAATAGTATTATTTTTAAACTCCAGTAAAAGATTTTAAAAAAACAAAAAGCCAGGCATGGAGGAAGTACATAGCTATAACCTCAGCACTATGGGAGGCTGAGGCAGGAGCACCACAAGTTTGAGCCCAGCCTGAGCAACTTAGCAAGACTCTGTCTCATAAAATAAAAGGGCTGGGGATGTAGCTCAAAGCAAAGGCTCTAGGTTCACGCCCCAATAGCAGAAAAAGAAAGAGAAGGGAAGGGACAGGGGAGGGGAGGGGAAGGGAGGAGTGGAGAGTGACATCTCATAGATGGACAGGCCCTGAGGGATTGAGGGCAGTGCAGAAAGAAGGCTTCAGGGTCACACCTATGCAGATGCAGTTTCCTGAGATCCCATCACAGGAAGAACCACAGTCTTTCAGAGCTGCTGAAGGATGTGGGATGACAGGCATTTAAGAAAAATGAGCCAAGTATAAAACAATGCCATTTGACTGTGATGAGGGAAATGCAATCAGTACATTACTACGCTCAGCAAAACAAAACCAATATTCACATTACTATTATAAGGGAAAGCATTTATATCGGTATGGCAAAGACAGAGGAAGGAGTATAAATTACCCCAAGCATTCATCTTCTAAGATTGGTAACTCAGGCGACAGCAACATGCAAATATTGTTCGGAAATGCGAGCAAAACAGCAGAAGGAACAATTAAGAGACTTAAAAGAAGCTGCTCTGAGAAAGAAGACCAAAGGAATGAGGGAGATAAAAGAATGAATGTTTTCTCAGGGGCACAGTGGCACATGCATGTAATCCTAGCACTCTTCGAGGCTGAGGCAAGAAGATCACAAGTTGAAACTCAGCCCAGGCAACTTAGTAAGATTCTGTCTCAAAATAAAATAAGGGCTAGGAATATAGCTCAGTCCAAAGACCCTGGGTTCAATTGCTAATACTACCAAAAAAAAAGTTTTTATTTAAAACTGGCTTATGTAAAACATTTGTGTGAAATAGTCATATAAAAACAAAAGTTAAACCATCTTAAGAAAGCACCAACCTCACTGCCTGGTCCGGTGACTGAAGAGGCCAAGGACTCCTCCACGTCTTCTGCTAAGAGGGACACACTTTCCCTCGACGTGATGGACACCAGGCCACTGTTTCTAGAGAAGAGGATGGGAACACCGCCACAGGAGCCAGCACCCAAAATGCCATCTCCTAAAAAGAAAACAAATACATCTTCTAAAGTCCACCACCCTGGGCAGAAAAGAGTCACGCTCACGTACTTTTTCCTTTACAGTACTACTCCTACCGTGAACTCAGCTTCTAAACGCCAGAATCAAATCAAGCACCTGCTGCTGAAAGAAGCACACTCTGTGCCCTTCTACTTTTTAAGGAAATGAAAAATTGTCCTTGTAAGACGCCAGGGAGTAGAGTAAACTCCCGAAGAAAATATTCATCCTGCGTAACTCAGAATAGCAGCTCTTTCCATCCTGCAGCGTCCTCTGGCTCAACTGTGTCCATCGGATCAGCCGTGGAGCGAGGTGCCCAAGCCCACTGAACACTCAGCAGTGCTATCCCTCCGTCCTCTAGGCTCTTGGCCAGGGACAAGAAACGCCCAGATCCATGCTGCAGCCTTTCCCAACTGTCCTCTGTGCAATCCCTTAGATAGGTGCCCCGATTAGAACATCCACCTGACTTATTTACTTTCCTGGCTAGCCCTCTCCAACTTCAGCTGCATGCCTGAGTCTGGCACCTGGACTCTTCTTACAGGGTCTGGAAGAACTAGTCTATATCAACTCAAAAACTAATCAGGATCAGCAATTCCTTCCTTTAGTATCACTGCTTTCATTTTTGGTCTCCTCCCCAAAGAAAATGTTATTATTTTTGCCCATAAATGTAAATGTTTGGGAAATCTACCACCATTTTGATTTCTCAGTAGGGTTGTGATATCAGCTCTGCCTATGTGGTGTTATGCTGAAATGTTAGGTCTAAAGCCACAAGTATGGAAAGAGAACTACGAAGCATGACCAGTGAGCTCCCTAATCACGCCTTCTTCTTTTTTCTTATATCAGCAACAGAACTCAGGACCTTTCACTTGTCAGGTGGGGGCTTGTGCCGCTGAGCTATATCCCCAGCCACATGCCTTCTAAAACTGCTAAGAAGCTGGGCATGGTAATGCATGCCTGTAATCCCAGCATTTAGGAGACTGAGGCAGGAGAATCACTTCAAGTTCGAGGCCAGTCTAGGCAACACAGCAAGACCCTGTCTCAAAACAAAATAAAACAAAACAAAACTACTACTGTACCTTGTGCACTAAAGACAATTTTCTCCTGAGGAAGAGAAAATTTCCCAGTTCCTGTGGAGCATACATGGACAGCACTTTCAGTGTATAGATAGGCAGTCTGGTTTGAGAAGTCAGGGACCATCAACCGACACATAATTAGGTCTTCAGACTGAAAGTTCAAATTAAAATTATATTTAGTGAGAACTGAAACAAAACTGCCGGTATAATTTTATAATCATGTTTTTATACACTATCCCATAAAAAAGGATAAAATGTTAATTCACTGATTCTCATGAAAATCTAAACATTACCCATGACATGATTTATAAAACATGATACAATCAGTTTATAGAAACTGCTATGGTTTGAAGATCGGTGTTCCTCTGATATTCTCATGTTGAAACCTACCTCATGGTAATGATATTGTGGGCGCAGGGGTGTGTAATTAGGTCATCAGGGTTGTGCCCTCATGGATAGGGTTAGTCCCCATACAAAAGAGACTGGCAAACCTTTTTTGACCTCCACCACGTGAGGCTGCAGCAAGATGCTCTCTATGAGAATGGGTACTGAACTTGCTAGTGCCTTGATCCAAGGCTTCTCACCTCCAGAACTGCATCCGTCCACTAACTCTCTGCTAATTAATTACTCATCTCAGGTATTTGATCTAGTAGCCCAAAGGGACTAAGATGAGCATCTGGACATTTTTTTTTTGGTACTGGGAATTCAACTCAGGACCTTGTGCTTGCCAGGCAGGTACTAGTGCCACTGAGCTATATCCCTGGCTGCTAAGATGAACATCAGTTAGAGAAATCATCTGTTATATATCCTATGTTCTTGGATAGGCAGAACCAATATAGTCAAAATGGCTATAGATTTGCCAAAATTGATATATAGATTTAACGTACTCCCAATTAAAATACCAACAGTATTCCTCACAATCTAGAGAAAACAATCCAAAACTTCATATGGAGCCAGAAAAGACTCCAAATAGCAAAAACAACTGTGGGTAACAACAGCAAAGCAGAGGCATCACAATCATAGATTATCAGTCATATTACAAAGCTACAGTGATAAAAACAGCATGGTACTAGCACAAAAACAAATGTGGATCAATGGAACAGAATGTAGGAAACAGAAACAACCCCAGACACATTCAACTATTTGATTTTCAATAAAGGGGCCAAAAACATGCCCTAGACGAAAAATACCCTCTTTAACAAAAAGTGCAGAAAATTGGGATATCCACAAGCAGAAGATCAAGTCTAGGCCCATATATCTTACCACATACTAAACTAAAATCAAAATAGATCAAAGATCTAAATGTCTAAACAGAAATACTTAATCTGCTGGAAGATAAAATAGGTACAACTCTTGCATCTATAGCTGTAGGCAAGGATTTTCTCAACAGAACCCTAATGAAACAAGAAATAACATCAAGAATCAGAAAACTGAATCAACTATACCAAATTAAAAAGCTTCTACTTAACAAAGGAAAGAACCAACAGAATAAGACAGCTTACAGATTGAGAAAAAAAAATGCCAGCTATTCCTTAGAGGACTAATATCTAGAACATACAAAGAACTAAAAAAAAAAAATTCGACCTCCCACAATAAAAGACCCAATTAAAAGATGGGCATCTGACTCCAGCAGGACAAGGGAAGGACAGACAGGAGGAAGCTCGGCAATCTCCGTTGCAGACTGTTACAGAAGCAAAAAGGAAAAAAGTCTCCATCTTCTGATTTACACGAGTTTCAGATAAGAAAGATGTTAAATGTAAAACCAGAGGATGTTCATGTTCAGTTACCACTGTCCAAATTCGGAAGCTCAGAACACTGGGATCTCCCTTTCTAGGGGTGGAAAAGAAGCCTAAGAAATAAAGTCATCTCTTTAGACCATAAAAATCAAAAAGGTATCCATGGGCATTCTGTGTCTTCTAAGTCATCATCAGACAGGACAGCTGGTTAGATGTTGGTCAGCTCTGTCCACACCATCATAGAAGTTTTACAATCATTGACCAGTGTTGGAACTTTTTTAGTTTTGTTTCTTCTTTCAAATTCTGTTGTTTCTGTATTATGACTAGTTGACAGTAAAGAGATACCATTTTTCTATTTCATAACAGGCTTTTCCTCTCTGCTATACTAACATTTCTCCTATTTTCAGTTTTTTCTTCTGCAGATCTTTTGGCACTTTCTTCTTATTCACTTTCAGTGTCCTAAATCTATCCACTTTGTATTATAAAAGAATATCTCTGAGTTCTGCAGAAATATACAAATTATATCTAATGTACTTATGATGAGTTTTATAAATTATAGCATAAAATTATAGATTTTCACAAATAAACATGAATTAGAAAAAGAAAATAACCACAGCTTACTATTAGATTTCACTAGAAACAAACTTCCAGGGTGAATACAATGTTCTAAATAAAGAAAGTATGCAAGAAATAGTCAATATAAAACAAAAAGACCCATGAGTATATCTTGTGCAAATAAAAACTGACTGGTGGAAAGGACACCTGCCCAAGAGACACTCCAGATGGTCAGTACATAAACAAAGCACCCCCCAAATGACACTAAGAACAAACTGTTAAGTGGTTAAATATTTGGAAGATTCAAATTATAATTACTTTCAGAGGAATTTCCTACATGCTAGGGTTGGACATCAATAAATGATTAGAAAGTTATTTTTAAAAAAAGGTTTTGAGGGGGCTGGGGATTTAGCTCAGTGGCAAAGTGCCTGCCTGGCAAGCGCAAGTGAGTTTGATTCCTGGTACCAGAAGAAAAACAAAAACAAAAAAACAACAACAATAACAAAAGGTTTTGAATTTCCTCTTTCAGCAAAGTGAATGAAAATAAGTCTGTATCAAAATAAAAATTAAAATTATTGGAAGATCACACAAATTTAAAAGACTGAATTTATGCTACAGTGTATCTGTTTCTTTTTTATTATTATTTTTTATTATTTTAAAGAGAATTTAAAAAATAAAAACAACAATATAGACAAAAACAATAAAAATGATACAGGGTTTCAAAACAAAATGATAGGAATCTGTAAGCTTCTGAGTCTTGTTTTCCCCTTTCTTTTTTTTTTTTTTTTTTGTGAGTACTGGGAATCGAACTCAGGACCTCTTGCTTGCCAGGCAGGCGCTGTGCCACTGAGCGATATCCCCAGCCCCATCCCCTTTCAAATAAACTGTGTGTAGAAAAAAAAAAGGTGGGCATCTGAAATGAACAGTAGATACTTCTCAGAAGTACAGATGGTCAATAAATGCATGAAAAAATGTTCAACATCACTAGTCATTAGAGAAATGCAAATTAAAACAACACTGAAATATCATCTTCCTCCAGAAAGTATGGCTATCATCAAAAAGTCAAATAGCAAATGTGGCAGAGGCTCCAAGGAAAAACGAACCCTTCTCATTTTTGTGGGAATCTAAACTAATATAACCACTATGGAGATCCCTCAAAAATCTAAAAGTAGAAATTCCATTTGATCCAACTATTCCCCTTCTAGTAATCTTTCTGAAAGAGATCAAGTCATTACATTACAGGGATACAAGTATGACCATGTTTACAGCAGTATAATTTATAATAGCCACATCTTGGAAATGGCTTATATTCCCATCAACAAATGAATGGAAAAAGAAAATGTGGTGTTTACAGAGTACCACTCAGCCATAAAGAAGGATAAACTTGAATCATTTGTAGGAAAAGGGGTGTACCTCAAGACCATAATGTTAAGTGAAATAAATCAGACACAAGTTTAAATATTACATGGTTTCTCTTATACAAGAAACCCAAAAAACAAAGAGCAAAATAAAGGACAGACAACAGGAAATAGAAAGATCTTTCTAAATAGGAAGGGGAACAACATATGGAACGGGAAGGGAAGGAAAGGAATAGGGATTAAAAGAAGACTCAAAGAAAAAAGTGGAAATAGATATTTTTCAAATGGGAAGGGGATCAAGATTTGGAGGGAGCCAGGCGTGGTGGCACACGTCTGTAATCCCAGCACTCTGGAGGCTAAGGCAGGAGGATTATTGCGAGTTCCAGACCATCCTGGGCTACAAAGTGAGCTCAAGGCCAGCCTGAACTGCATAGCGAGACCCTGTCTCAAAAAAGAGTTAGAGGGAACAGGGAGTGATGAGAGGGGAAAGGGACAGAAAAGAATTAAGATGCATTATGTATACGTACCAACTTCCCACGATAAATGTAATCACTTTGTGCTGTGAAAACACACTCATAAAAAAATACATAAAGAGAAATCATTTGTTGAGTTACAAATAACAGCAAATCTTGAAAATATATGCACAGTGTTAAGATTATAATTAGAAGCCTATCTCAAACATGAGAAATGAAAGAAAAGCTTTAATTATTTTAAAACTGGCAAGTCTTTATAATCACTGGTAAGCATTTTGATTCTGGATTCTACTGTCAAGACATCAAGCACAAGCTTATATTTAGCACATGCAAAGCCCTAGATTCAATCCCTAGCACCAAAAGATACCAGACACACACACACACACACACACACACACATCCCGGTAAAATTTCCCATATATAAATTCAAGAGGGAAATATAGAAAGAAGACCTAATTAAATGACAAAATTAGCAAATGGTAAAAATGATAAACATTGGGCTAGAGATGTGGCTCAGTGGTAGAACTCTTGCCTTGCATGTACAAGACCCTGAGTTCAACCCCCAGCACCACAAAAAAATTTAAAAAATAAACATTACATTAAATAGGATCCTCAAAAAAAAATGGGACCGTGGTTTCTTCATTTTCAAATTGTTTTTTTTTTTTTTAATTGTTTTCTTTATATCCCTCTGCACTTTCTGAAAAATTTTTCCCACACTGAGTATGATTTTCTTGTATAATTCAAACACTTAATAAGGTTTACTTCCATTTGAAACAAAAGAACAGGGCCAGGGATATAGCTTAGCAGCACAGCACCTGCTTGGCAAGTGTGAGGTCGCGAGTTCAATTCCCAGTACCAAAAAAAAGAAATAAAAGAACAAATTAAAGTTTGCTTATGGGATTCAGTGAAATGAGTCCTATTAAGAATAATGATTAACAGAATTACACACCACGTAAGGTTAAATGAAATGACAAGCTGTCAAGACTTTCCTTCATGCACATCACAGCTCAGGAATAGCTCCATCAGTGAGCGGTCCACACACTGATGAGATCATATCGTTGTTGCCTACATACAATCCTTTGGCTACACAGGAATATGTCAGGCTCAAAACTGAACCCTAACTGCCGGCAGGCATCTTCCTTACTTCTACTCTTCAGTCTTTTACCAAAATTTTCTGTATTTCTACTTAATATAGAGCCGGGAAGCCACGCAGCAGGGAGCGCCGGCCTTCAGGCCAGCCCCCAGCCTCACAGGTGCCCGGGAGGAGGGCCCCTGGCATCCAGGAAGCCGTGTGGCAGGGAGCGCCAGCCTTCGGGCCGGCCCCCAGCCTCACAGGAGCCCGGGACGAGGGTCCCTAGCGCCCAGGAAGCTGCACGGTGGGGAGCACCGGCCGACAGGCCGGCCCCCAGCCTGGCAGGTGCCATGGCGGTGTGCACTGGCACACGCCAGCCCCCAAGCCACCCAGCACCACACAATTCACAACTATCATGGCACAGAGAAACAATGACACAATTGGCCCACCACACACTGGCTGCGGAGGCCCGCCCAAGGATATGCATGAATCATTCCCACATGGAGAAACCCCTGGGAATACATGCCACACAACCGGTCACTCTTTCCCCGCTGTTGAGAACCAGAAAGGTCCCCAGTCAGCGGAGGAGCAGCTGCTGAACAAGGACTCAGAGAACATGAGAGTACAGACTAAGCCCGAAGAGTCAGAGGTCTAGTGGACTGGGGTCATGAGAGCCATTTGGAAGCTGTAAACCAGGAGGACCTTGTGCAATACCTGGGGAGATCCCCTGGAAGCCATTCTTCCCCTGATAGTACAGGCTGTGGTGGAGGAACGCATGGAGGCCCAGGGAGATCTGCAGCGAGATCCCTGCTGCCTGTGCTGATGGTTGCGAAGAGGACACTAACTGGTTGTGAGGTCCCAATGCGATGGGAGGATGGAGAGAAAAAGCTACAAAAACTGGCTTTTGCCCCAGATGGCTCACTTGAGATGTTAGTAAGAATTGCCTCCTCAGTATTCTATAGCTATGACGAGGCGGTGACCAAGGAGAGAAAACAAAGAGACTGAGAAAAAGCAGCTGCTTTTGCTGTAGCACTAAGAGAAGCAGACCCTAAGTCTGATTCCCAGGGCCCCAAGAAGAACTCGATGACTGCATTCATCTGCTACCACTGTTAAAAGCCAGGCCACCTCAAGAGGAACTGCCCTAAGAAGCCCCCTGGGCCATTCCCTGAATGCAAAGGTGACCACTGGAGATCGGTCTGCCCTCTGAAGCAGAGGCCCCAGAGCTCAGACCCATTCTACCAGTTAGTCCAACAGGAATGAGGGGGCCCAGGGCATACTCTGCCTTATCCCTCTGGCCAGACTGTCATCTCCATGGAGGAGCCCCGGGTAATCATGACTATGGAGGAACAAGAAAACAGCCTGTTGGTAAACACAGGTGCAAGTCTCTTGGTCCTTCTTTTCAATCCTAGCCTTCCTTCCAGCCATCATACCTCAGTGAAAGGAGTCACTGGTGAGGAGGTAATATGCTATTTTTGACAACCCTTAGGCTGTAACTACTTGTTAGATCCTTCTTGCGTATCTCTGTCTTCCTGAGAAACCACTTTGAAGATACCACCATCTATTACAGCAGGCATTGATATTTTCCTACTAATCTATCCATAACTCTCTAATGTTTGCATTGTTTCCATCCTATTTCATAAGTGGATTTATGTTTATTATTATGTGTTTCCTACAACAACCATTGAGAATAGCTCTTTTTTCTGTAACTCACTATTATTTGTCTATTTCTTTTCCTGAGAAATTATCTTGTAGATAACAATATGTAAAACAATAACCATTGATAATTTCCTACTACTTTGTCTGTAATTTGGTAAGCCCCCCCTATTATTATGTTATCCTTCTTTTACTCTTTAAAATAAAAATTTTTTAAATATATATAAATGACAACTACTCTCCAGAGTAACAGCAAAACAAACAGACTGCTTTTTAGATCTAAGCTTGGGCAAGGGAATGAGTGAAATAGCAAAAAAGAAAGAGCAAAGAGTACCAGAAACCAAGCTACTTTAAGGTATTTGCAAGAAAAAGAATTATTTGCCCTGCAGATGAAGTTCAAGGAATATGCAATGGCCAGAAAAAACTCCTTGTGTTACTGGCACCTTGCAGTTTAACTTACCTGAAAAGGTGGGTTATACTGAGTGACTTCCACAGTAACAGCATCTGACATCTGGCAGCCATTATCTTCTACTGTTATCAGAGAGTAATAGAGGAGGCAAGGACTATCTGCCGGATGCCACGCTGCAGCCAAAATCAGGAGCCCATCACTGGTCAAGAAAAAAGAAAAGTCTAAGCCTTCTCCTTTTCAGAGCACAGAGGCATTCTTTGGAATGCCTGCATTACCCTCTCTGTAGCATAACCAACTGCTGCTGCTGCTGTCATGGGTGACACTGGAAAGAGGAGACCCAGGATACAATTCCTGAGTGCCTCTTGCCATTCTCAATCTGCCTCCAAATCTGAAAACAAGGTCCACAGTGGGTGCCATCTGAAGAGCAGTCTTGTTTCCAAAAGTCTGACGAAGATAAATAAAATCAGGCCAATTGCATCTAATCAAAATGCTTGCAGAAGTAAATGAAAACCATTACTTTTCTAATTCTTTAGTAGCTTTTATAAGGTTTTCAGACTGTAGGAAGGAGCATACTAACAATCCCAACAGCCCAAGAGAACCACACAGCACAATGACAGTGCCTTAACCCACAGAGCAACACCTGTCCCACTATGGCAAAAGCAAAGTGGGAGCCACTCTAAACTGTCACACTGGGGCTGGGGATTTAGCTCAGCGGCACAGGGCCTGCATGGCAAGCGTGAGGTCGTGAGTTCGATTCCCATTACTGGTAAAGAAAAACCAAAAAAAAAAATAAACTGTCACACTGGACTCTTTATGAGCATCCTCATACTAGCCAGGTTATAAATGCTTTTTAATTCCATTTGACCCTTATCGGAATCACCAGCTTTATCAAACTAAGCTAACATATCACTTGCAGCACTATTTCTAAAAAGAAATTCACTCTGAGAATAAACCATCAATAGTTCTAACATGTACTACAAAGATAAACCTCACCCACCCTTCCTCTGCTCAGCTTAGCCACAAACTACAGGCTTTCTAGAGCTCACTCAGCAACAGAACAGGCACCTGAGATGAACACCAGCTATCTCTGTGGAAAGGAGACAGACTTTAGCTCAGGCACCCGCAGGGCTGGAAGGACGGGGTCTCGGTGTTGCCTGAAGACAACATGACGAAGAGCTGCTTGGCTGGGGTCCGAACAGGAAGACAATCCAGAAAACAATGTGCCACCCAAGGCCGCAAAATGCCTCCATTTGCCAAGTGGACTAGCGTGCTGGATAAAGAAGAGCCAGGCCACTGGCAGAAGAGTATGAAAAGGCTGGCACTAGGACAACAGCCAGCAAGACTGCTCATCATTTTATCATAGATACCAACTTATTTTCTAAATTGATATCTAACTCACCTCTTTAGGGCACATTAATTGCTTACCAGTTTTGCTTCAAGTCCAAATACTGAATGTTGACCCCTTCTTTAATGACTTCATAGTTACTTTCAGATCCCTAAATGGAAGTATCAAAAAAGTGAGCTCCTGAGCATAAGAAGTCTTTCTTCCCACCTGTGTATCCTCAGCACTTGATGAAATGCTACACCTATGGTGGTTCCAACATGTCTTGAGGAGAAAAGTATACACTTGGGGAAAACTGTTAAGCAAGCAAATCAGTGAGCTTCAATATACACAGGACTGAACACCCCACTTCTGCTCTGTGATGGCTGTGCACTATGACTATCTATTTAAGTGTGTTGAAATAAACAAGGAACAAACACTGTACAACCAAGAACATGAATAAGAGATGAACGTTACTTGTCCTCACCCAAATAGCATCAGTGATATTTTCCTTCAGAACTCTGTGTAAATCCCAACTGTATGTCAGCTTTTCAGAGGAATCGTCCAATTCCCATTTATTGACATTTGAGCTCGTCAGGCTGTAGAAGCTCGACCTTCTTCCGTCCCACAGAACACCTGCAAGCTGGTGGACAGAGAATGCACAAGGAGTATCAGGGCCCTACACCCAGGTCACTAAAGAAAGCAATGACAGAAAGAGGTCAGAAGCGAGACAAGCTTTGCAGAGTTAAGTGTCTAAACCATAGGAGAGAAGGAGGAATATGATACATTTTTTTAGACATCCTAAGTTTTAGGTTCAAAAAAACTGAAGCAGGTGACAAGGGCTGCCTGAAATAAAGAAGAAACAGCCTAGTGACAAGAGCTATGCTTCAGATGCACACAGGCTGGGCATGAACCCCACTCTGCTACTTAGCAACCACAGCAAGGTTGCTTCCCCAGAAAGTGTCTGTTTCACAGCTGAGACAGTGGTTACACAAGACAACAGACACAGAGCACCTAGCAGAGAGACTCCATAAAGTACCAGGTCCCATGACCCTCCCTGCTCTCAGTTGAGCCCAAGCAGTACTAGTCCCCAGGTCCAGATGTCATCACAGACAGGTGAAGGACAAGAGTGAAGATACACTTCAAGTCAAGTCTACAAAGCCAAACTGATCCGTAGTAAACACATTTTAGATTTTGCACTCTAGTTTTAATTCAGATGGATACAATAACAACTTCATAGAAGACTATCAACTTACTGATTTCACTAAGAAATAAGCTTGTAAAACAAGTATTTTATAAACTTACCATGAGATCACTACTAGGAGACAAAATTCCGAAAAGGGAAGAAACCTTTCGACCAATTCCTGACAGCATCCCTTGCCCCTGTGGCAAGACGTGCTGATGAATCTTTCCGGAGCTTTCAGGTATCAACCGAATTAGTTGACTTCCTGCAGAGGCCAAGATAAAACTCCCTCCCTGTGGACAAACGCTGTGAGATTAGTTAAGCACCTAACACTAAGAAGACGAGAAGTAACAAGAAATGCTTTCTTTGGTAGACAGAAAAATCATCCCCACCTTAAATCTAAAAGAATAAAAAGGCACAATGTTATTTCATTGAAATAGACCAGGCATGGTGGTGCATACCTATAATCCCAGGACTTGGGAGGCTGAGGGAAGAGGATCGCTGTGACTTTGAGGCCAGCCTGGGCTACATAGTGAGTTCAAGGCCAGCCTGAACTACACAGTGAGAGTCTGTCTCAAAAAAATAAATACATAAATAATTTACGTCACAATCTACTTAACTTGGCATTATTAATTCTACATAGAAAAAATTTTGCAGCTGAGAAAGTTAATTTCTTTAAATTCTGATTTTTAAATTGAAGTTCACCATATTACAGGTTCAACAAATCAAGTATCTTATTTTATTTCCTTGGTGAACCTGAGGAATAGACACAAGCGCTCACTGTGCAGAGTTTAAGTTTCTTAGCTATTCCTGTAAGATGTTTCTAAAACAAAAAAGCAGGTGTTTTTAGAGCAGGTGCTCTAAAACAAAAAAGCAGGTGGTAGTACTTGCTACTACCTGGACATTCTGGAGTCCCATGCAGGGCCCTCCCTTTGTCTACCTCAGTGGTAGCAAATGCACTGGAATGCATGCTGCAGTGGGCATGCAGAGCCCTTTCTGGCAGCACAAAAGCCAAGTTTCCCCAGCACTGTCCCAGCAGCTGAGTACTGAGGTTTAACTACAGTGCTGGCACTTTGCAGTACATGAATTTGGGGTTGCAGTTTGTACCCCTGACTGGTATAGCCACCACCTAAAAGGTTCAGAATCACTGGTATAGTCGTTCAAATCATAGGCCTTCACGTTCTTCTTGCCTCTTCCAGGTTCCTCCAGCCTGCACAGCCATCAAGAACCCACACTGTGGTCACTGAGACCACACTGCCACCCCAAGTCACAGCTTTCCCATAAGCATGTAGGAACACCACCACACACCTGCACTGCTGTTAGGAAACTGCAGGTCCTGTCACCCCCCAGGTCCACAAACGTCTCTGTGTAGGTGTCCTCCCCAGCCAGGCTTGGCCAGTAGCGGATAGATCCTTCTCTGGTGGCAACCATGACAGCAACAGCCTTGGAAAAAAATCACATAGTCAGCAACCAACAGAAGACAGCCTCAATAGTTGGAGTTTGTGACAATGACAAAATCAGAAATAGAACTCCTTAAAACTGTTTTTTTAGCCAGAGATACAGCTCAGTGGCACAGGTGCCTGCCTGGCAAGCGCAAGGTCCTGCGTTCGACTCCGGGTACCAAAAAAACCTGTATTTTTAAAATTATCAAACACGCCTGGGCACGGTAGTACATGCCTATAATTCCAGCACTCAGGAGGCTGAGGCAGGAGGATCACTGTGAGTTTGAGGCCAGCCTAGACTACACAGCAATACCTTGTCTTAAAAGAAAACGAAAATAAATAAATAAATAAATTCATTAATTAAAAAAAATAAACTGTGAATAATAAATAAACTGGTGTTTCCTTTGTTGCACAGTTCCATGTATTCTGATGCATGGAGTCGTGACTAACCATGTCATCCCCCAAATTTCCCAGTAATTATATCCCTTGACAGTTGCAAACCTTCCTTCATTCTAACTGGCACAATGTTATTGTGCAGTTCTGTCTCTTTGAGAACATCAAGCAATGAAACCACAGAAAATATAACCACTGCTACTGGTTTTTAACTTGGCTTACTGTCTCTGAGATCCTTCAGGTCATGCAGACATCGCTGTTTGTTGCTTTTGCTGCCATTTGCTATAAAACAGTAGTCTCCAACCTTTCTGCCACCAGAAACCAGTTCCACGGAAGACAATTTTCCAGGGATTGGGGGAGTGTGGTTTCCACTGAATTTTTTCTTTTTCTTTTTTTTTGTCTTTTTGAGACAGGGTCTTGCTGTGCAGTTCAGGCTGGCCTTCAACTCACTTTGTAGCACAGCCTGGTCTCAAACAAGCAACAATCCTCTTGCCTCAGCCTCCCAAGTGCTGGGACTACAGGTGTGCGCCACCACACCTGGCTTGAATTTTCACAAAGCATGTGAGCGTGCAAACTTGACCCACTGCACGCAGAGGTCACAATAGGATTGTTGCTCCTACGAGAAGCTGACACCGCCACTGATCCGACAGGAGGTGGGGCATTAGGGATAACATTAACATTAGGGGGGTAACATTAGGGATGGGGAGCTGGCTGTAAATACAGATACTTCATTTGCTGCAGATCACCTCCTGCTGTGTGGCCTGGTTTGTATCTTGAAGTTTGTAATGTTGATCTTATTTTAACTTTAATTTTACCAATTTCTTTTATGGATCATGATTTGGTGACTTCTAAGAACTCTGCCTAGTATTACATTATGACAATTTCTCTCATCTTCTTCTAAAATTTTTTACAATTTTACATTTAGATCAATGATACATTTTGAGTCAGTCTTTGTACTAGGTATGAAGTTTAGAGGGATATTCAAATTTTTTTAAATTATAGATGACCAACTGTTCTAACACCATTTACTGAAAAGACCATCCTTTCTCCCCTAAAGTGCTTCTGCAATCTGTTGAATATCACTGGCCAACTTTACGGCCCTGTAGCCTAACTGGGCTCTGTTCCACTTACTCATGTGTCCAGCTCTTTGTCAATGCCACGGAGTTTTGATTTCAGTAGCTTTAGTTATGTCTCATAATTGGCTTGGGTATTTCCTCCAAATGTACAATATCTTTATTTTTAAAAGTTTATAATAAGCTTTTAAGTTACCTACCTGAACAGAATGTGCTTCGCCTGAGGCAGCGGAGTAAGACACAGCCACCAGGTCGGCGCTCCAGTGGAAGTCACTAGGTGGCAGCTGAAGCTCTTTGCAAACAGACAGCTGCAGAGCAAACCCAAACAGAAAACTTTTTGCAACAAATCCAGTATTTTTGAATATGAATATGCATCTGACTTTTCTATTTCCTTTCTCTGTGTATTTTACATTCTGATTCACTTGCTCGAACTACCATTTCTTTTTTTTTTTTTTTTTTTTT
>NW_004955492.1:8582060-8594191 GCF_000276665.1 Chinchilla lanigera | reverse complement strand
GCTTTGCCGCTGAGCTAAATCCCCAGCCCCTCGAACTACCATTCTACAAATATTCTCTTCACAGCTCTTTTGGATCATATTTTCAGTACTTTTACAACAAAAATCTTAAGAGACACAATTGGGGAACTTAGAGTTAGGCTGGACCATAAATATCATCGATTATACTCTTCCAGGGATAAAATGTCTACAGATTAAGAAGTATTTAGGCTTCCTGCAGGCTTTCTCCATCTGGTTTTGATTTGTTTGATATTTAAAATTAGCATGACCAAGAGTAATTACACCAACCTGCCCTGAAAATACTTCTTAGACTTTAGCCAAGCATCAAGAGCCCTCTGCTGGACAGCCCATTCAGGACCCCTCCTGTCCCCCAGGAGCTATTCCTATTCCCTATTCCTTTTCTCCAGTAAATTTTCCTACTCTTAAAAAAAAAAAAGAACCCTCTGCTAATCAGGCATAGTAGTGCACACCTGTAATCCCAGCACTCAGGAGGCTGAGGCAGGAGAATCACTGTGAGTTTGAGGCCAGCCTGGGCTAAATAGCAAGACCTGTCTCAAAAAAAGAAAGAAAAAAGCAAAGATCCTGCTGCTAAATCAGCATGTCCCTTGGGACTTCTCCCTCATCCACTGCTCCCAACCAAAACTGCACTATTTAGGCAGCAGCAGTACAGAGGCCAGCAGATGTGAAGAGTTTAGGCACACAGGAGTCCTGAGTCCTAAGAGAACAAAGGCCCAGAATAATGAAAGGTGCCAGAGACTGTGTGGGGAAGAGAGACTGCTGAGGCTAAGATGCGAGACACAAATGATAACCCACAACCAGAAGCTCAGAGCTGAAAGCTCTCCCAGCAACTGGCATCACTTTTCCTGTTTTGTGAGCACTACTTATTCAATTCACTAAAACATGTTTCTATCTTGTTAGTAATAAGTAGACTTCGTTAGGCAGACTGACTGGCATTATGGCCATGAAAATTTCTGTCCCTCATTTTATTAAATGGAAATAACATACATCTTGTTCAAAAAATATTAAAAGGGTTTCTTGTGCTAATTGTGTTTGTACAAACACAGTGACTGTTCCTAAAGCCCACAGACTTTCTACGAGGGTGGCAGGTACCAATCTCACACAGTGACATAGTACAAAGAGTGAAGACTCTGTGCCCAGGGGAAGCGACACAGGCTAGAAGGTAGAATGCCGCGGGGAAAGGGAGGGCCATAGCCCATTTCCAGAAAAAGCCTAAAACCACACAAAGACTGTGCTGAGGCGTGAGTGCAGGGAGCTCCCACAACCCCATGCTGAGCTTCCCCTTGACTCTGAGGACAGTAACACCCTAAGGCTATGTTCACTTCACCTAGCTGCAGTGGCTCTTTGGAGAGGGAATAAACTACAGATATGGACTTTCTAAAAATTTTGAAAATAGGAGAAACTTTTCCCGATATACAAATGTGCATGTGTGCTCAGTGTTTTCACAAATTTCCAATGCCTGCATAGATTAAGACCATTGTCTTCTACCAGCCCTACGGGGAGGAGAAGATGCAGCGCCAAGTGGGCCCCCACTCCTGTGGCCAACGAGGTCCCTGAAGAGCACACCTTGGTGACAGGGGACAGCGTGACCTTCCAAACAAGGAGCTTCTCCTTGCACACCAGGCAAGCCCATCCGCCTTCATCAATGTGGACAGACAGCTGGTCATCAACTAGGGGGGAAACACAAGATATACAATCAACCTTAAGTTCTGAATATGAAAAACTGTTAAATCTCCTTACGCCAAAATCCTCTTTATTACCACAGGCTTCACCAACACAGGTAACAGAAATACACTTACAAAAAATTAATTCAGGGGCTGGGGATTTAGCTCACAGTGCCTGCCTGGCAAGAGCAAGGTCGTGAGTTCGATTCCCGGTACTGGAAAGAAAACAAAACCAAAAAAAAAAAGAAAAAACCAAAAAAATTAATTCACAATAAAAAAATATTCCTAAATGCTTTAGAACTATCGATGCCCAAAACAAGAGATCTATTTGGTAGATCAAATAGATGATTTGATAATCACATTTAGAAATATATCAAGGAACTATATTTTGGCCTAGGTTTGAGATACCTTAAATTCTGTTATAAATAGGTTTCTTACTCTCTATAATAATATTTAAATATTATATCCTATAAGAAATAGTTATGCCAGGCATGGTAGTATACACCTCTAATCCCAGCACTCTGGGAGGCTGAGGCAGGAGGATCACAAGATTAAGATGACCCTGGGCAACTTAGTGATTTAGTGAGACCCTGTCTCAAAATTAAAAAATAAAAATAGAGGGGTTATAGGGGGATAGGGATCGTAGCTCAGTGAGGAGGCTCTGGATTCAATCCTCAGTACCACCAAGAAAGAGAAATATTTCACTACATTCATAATTTTACTGATACAGTTACACAAATAAAACTCCTCTATTAACTGACAAAATGAGGTAAACACAAAGCCATGTCTTAAGCAATGGTGATAAGCTCCCATAAACACGTTAACGCCCTGGAAGCATAAATAGTTTGAGGTTGCTCCTTGCTTAAAGGCAGGGTGAAGGGGCAAAATACAAAGCATCGGTAATGTTTTGAGTTAAAACATCAAGCCACTCTCAGGCTATGTGTGGGCCGACGGGACCAGATACTCAGTTGTGTCATGTTTTCTGAAAGTTACTAGTTCTTGGGGGTGAGCCTTGAGGCCTGACTTAGTGCAGTCCTTGGTAATGATTTTCCACACCATGAAGAGGTCACATTTACATTCTTCAATTCATACTTCCTAACTCCAGGGACTTGTGCTCCTCGAATTCTGAGATGTGAGGCTACGTATTGTTACTGACGAGTCTAGTGGCACAAACCAAGAGTAGGTAGAAAGGTTAAATGCAATTTAAACTGAATTGTGGGGAAGATATTTAAAAAAAAAAACAAAACAGACAAATGTGTAATAGAGGTTAGCAGGTTGGGTGCCTGAGAACAACTACCCCTAAAATTTCCAAGGATCGGCTGCCAAGATGTGCAGGTTCAAGCTGATGAGAAATATTCCTTCTTTGTGGGTGTTTCGTTTGTATGTCTGGTACTAGAGATTGAACCCCAGGCCTTCACACTACACTACATCCCCAGCCCTTTTTTATTTTGAGTGAGGGTCTCTCTAAGTCACTAAAATGCCTCAGTCTCCCAGAGTGCTGGGATTATAGGCATGTGCCACCACTTAATGGCTATATCCTGTCTTTTAAAATGGATTACTTTAAACTTTTTTTTAACTATTATTCACTATAAGAAACTTTTAAGTCAATTTTTAACTAAATTAACTGTCTCTTCCTTTATGCTGGTCATGAACAACTAAATTGACTTCAGTTACTCCTGCAGTTTGAAAAACACTGTTCCAGAAAAGCACAAAGGAGGCTGGGGCAGGAGGATTGCCGTGTAAGGTCAAGCTGAACCTGGGCTACATAGTGAGTTCAAGGCCAGCGTGAATCACTCAGCAAAACCCTGTCTCAAAAAACAAAACAAAACAAAACCACAAAGGCCCAGAGTTGAGTCCTTAATGAAATGACCCAGGCAGATGCCAAGGAAACTCTGAACTATAAGCTTGCATCACTCAAATAACCTAACTTCATACTCTTTGTGTTGCCTGTCTAGGTGTGCTGTCTGTACTTGTCTGCTGCCCACAGGATCTTCCAACAGTGCCCCCACACTGGCAATGGCATGAATCTGTGCACATGGCCTCTTGCTATCACACATCCAGGAATGGAGGGGACTTGATTGTACGGCATTATTAAGCCCAATAGCATAAGGCACTAGTTTCAGGAGTGTTTTTAGAACTAAACTTCATACACCTGATCAACTTTTGAATTGGAACTTAATTTCCCACATACAATACTTTGAAGATTTAATGGGAGTGTGTTAGAATAACTCATTCTGCTTCTTGAATTATTATATATCTCAATTACAGTAAAAAAGTAGAGCTGGGTATGGTGGCGCACACCTGTAATCCCAGCACTCAAGATGGCTGAGGCAGGGGGATCACTCTGAGTTTGAGGCCAGCCTGGGCTACAAAGCAAGTTCAAGCCCAGCCTGAACTGCATGAGACCCTGTCTCAAAAAGACAAGGAAAAAGAAAAAGAAAGAAAAAAAGAAAAAGCAGACAATCTACTTGTTTATTTCCATCTAGGAAAAAGCCCAAATGTCAATGTCTAGGCCAGGCCAGGCCTGGTTTTGATTTGCTAACAGAGGCAAAGGGAAAGACAGCACTTACCCTCCGCCAACGTTAGGGCTTCCATGACTTTAACGGGAAGAGATGATCCAAACGTTTTCACGTCATAGTTCACAGACTCAGTTATAGAGTGGTGTGGTAATATCCGTGTAGGTGTTCCTCTGAAGAATAGAAATTGCAGTATTTCAAACTTAAAATTTTATAATATCCTAGTTTTTATGTATTTATTTATATAATAAAGATCCTTCCGATAAACAAGAAAATGAGCTGTAACACTGAAAAAAAAAAAGCAACACTAGCTCACATATACTACATTTAAAAATGTATTTCTCACTTAAAAAAAAAATAAGAGTGATAGGACTTAGGGAAACATGGCTTCAGGCCCTAGCTCTGCTCAGAAATCAGGTGCATAACTTTATTCACTTTAGAGCCAGGCATGGCAGCACACACCTGTAATCCTAGCACTCTGGAGGCTGAAGCAGTAGGATCGTAAGAGTTCCAGGCCAGCCTATACTAAATAGTGAGACCTTGTCTCAAAAAAAAACAAAAACAAAAAACAAAATGCCTTTATTCACTTAAACTCCTCATCACTCTTGCTTACTAGTGAACTAAGAAGGCTGGACTAAAATTAGTGTGTTTCAAACTGAGAACCATTTGAAGGGTCTCAATATTTTTGAAAGGTTAAACATAGCCTCTTCCACGTCATCACAGATGTGCCACAAACATTGAGGGGATAATCCTCAAGCTCTCACCCAGCTCTGAGACTATAAGACCTGCCAGATCTAAGCAGCAAACAAAAGCAAGAAAGTGAACAGGTCTCAAGCACCTGATGCTGATCTCACTACAGACCACACTGATAGGGATTCTGTCTCCTGACAGAATACCATAACAAAGGTGTTTCTTTAAATGATCACCAGAAGGTAGGAAAAGATTTTAAAGAATAACACACACATTTTATGCAAAGTCTGGCTCTCATTCTGACTTTTCTCAAAAGAAAAAAAATACAGAATGAGCTTTTTGAAGGGTACTTTTCAAAATGTAAAAGTCAAGCACATAGTGTCTTCTCTAAGAATCATTTCTCCTTTAAAGTACTGCACCCGGGTGTGGTGGTGCATGCCTATAATCCCAGCATTTGGGAGGCTGAGGCAGGAGGATCACTATGAGTTCGAGGCCAGGCTGGGCTACAAAATGAGTTCAAGACCAGCCTGAACTGCATAGTGAGACCCTGTCTCAAAAAGACAAAAAAATAAAGTACTACAAACTTTTATAGTAAATTCTTAAGACTCAACATTTGCTACATTCCTGTCAGGAAAAATTCCCTTCTCAAAGATGAACCCAGGCCGGAGATTTAGCTCAGCAGTGCAGTGCCTGCCTAGCAAGCAAGAGGTCCTCAGTTCAATTCCCAGTACAAAAAAAAAAAAAGAACCCAAAAGAAAGTATTCATAGCAGATGTTTCCTCCCTTTGAAATTTCATGGTCACCAGGAACTCCAGGGACAGGAAGCACGATTTTGCTGGAATGTAGATTGGTGCTCCAGTAGTTTTAGTAAAAAAAAAACACTGCTTTTACTTCACTGTGAGAAGAGCTTCTCCCTATAACCTGGCTACAGAGTGAAATTCTGTAGCAAACAGCCCTTTATTTACCATTCAGCAGATATTAATGACAGCTGGTATGTTAGGCATGAAGTAACAATTCTGCCAGGGTTAGAGATTGTCATTACTGTCATTACTTTAGATCTACATCAGGGCACCTGTTCTTCACTTCTCCAAAAAAGAATGCCAGCTTCCGGGAGTCATGAAGATTGTACATTCTACCTTCTTTGTTCTAACATGTTGAAGTTCTTCTTTGTTCTTCTTTTTCTAATGTGCTGCAGTTAGGGAAAACTGTTGTCTAGGTTAGTATAGGGGATCTCAGACCCAAAGCCACAACTTCACTGGTGGACAGAGGTCAAGCATTTCAAGAGCTATGACAGCATTTGCCACCAAAGCCTAAAACTTCTGTGTTAAGACCAAGTGGACACAGGTTAGTGACATTACATCACCTCCCAGCCTCAAGAACACATCCTTACAAAGCACACTGCGTATGTTAGTACACGACAAGCTGAGCATGGTGGAACAGTCCTATAATCCCAGAACTGAAGAAGCTCACCAGGAGGCTGAGTTTGAAGCCTCTCTCAAAAACAATGAAAAGCCAGGTGTAGTGGCTGTAATTCCAGCACTCAAGAAGCTGAGACAGGAGGATCACCTCAAGTTCAATGCCAGCCTGGCCTACATAGCAAAACCCTGTCTCATCAAAACAACAGCAGCAGCAGCAACAAAATACTGGTATATGACAAACTTATTTCCTATGATTTCACTAGAAAATAAGGGTACTACTCACTGAAACCTCTACTTAGTATCAGAGGACATGAAACAATGAAGGAAACAAGTCCACCTGCAAGGAAAGACGTGTTTTTGCTAAGGAAAGCTAAGAGGGATAGAACGTATGCCTTGGCAAAAGAAGAGTAAGTTTGGTTCTAACATAGAGTGACTAGTTTGTCCAAAAGGAGAAAAAGGAAAGGTACAAAAACTAAATGTAGGCCTGGGGATATAGCTCAGCAGCACAAGTGCCTGTCTTACACTATGTAAGCGTAAGGTCCTGAGTTCAATTCCTGACACCAAAAAAACTAAATGTATAAGAAAGTTATAGAAACTATGTGGAAATTTGTGGAGTTATTGCATAGATTTATTTATCAGCTTTTATTAAGATCAGCTTTAGTATTATTATACTGAGGCAAAAGTAGAATTTTATCTTCTCTGTTAAAATGAAAGTCTTGTAGTACCGATTTGAGAATGTGAACCTTTTTCCATTTTAAATAATTGGCCTAAGAAGCAAAACTTTTGTGTTTTCTCAAGATAATTTCTTGTGTTTTACCTTGTCTCTCTGGCTTTGAGTATTTGAGTCATCTTAACTTTTAAATGAACTAAGTTTTTGCTCACAATTATGTAACTTTCTGTCTCTGCCTTTAAAATCTTTTATTGTCTGTCACCTTGACTAAATCGACAACCAAGATCCTATTTGTTTTAAACCTCTTGATATTTTTTGACAGACTTCCCAAAACTAAACTCTAAATCAAGTCTTTCTGACCCTGAACTAACTGGGATTTTCCAGACAGGCCTTAAAAAAACTACAAAGGATGTGTTTCTCATCTGGTAAAAGAAACACTAAGTTATATGGGAAGTACTGTCAAATAATAAGTGCCATTCAATCTTCTTTTAGATACATTTATGACTATGATATTGATACAAAGTTCCAAACACTGTATGAGATACCTAGAAATCTTGGGGGCACTGGGAATTGAACACAGGACCTTTGCACTGAGCTATATCCCCTAACCCTTTTAATTTTTTATTTTGAACAGTTTCCCTATGTTGCCTAGGCTGGGGTGGAACTTGAGATCCTGCTGCCTCAGCTTCCTAGAGTGCTGGAATAACAGGTGTGTACCACCAAGCCTGATTGGATCCTAAATTTTCTAATGTTTTTCCAATGAAATCCTAGCAGTAAAAATGGTTCTATTCATGAATCCCTGTAAGCCAAAGCTGTGCAACTCAATGGAAATTCAATGGACAAGTACCATGCCTGATGTGAGTGTACCAAATCACATAATGCTATGACCAGAGGATTTCTGCAAATTTGAGGCCAGCCTGCTCTACACAGTAAGTTCAAGGATAGCCTGAAATATATAGCAAAACCCAGACTCAAACAAAAAAAGAGAGAGAAAGAAAAAGAAAACTATAAACCAGGATAAGAACTCAACAGAGGCTGAGGCAGGAGGATCACTGTGAGTTCGAGGCTAGCATGGGCTACAAAGTGAGTTCAAAACCATCGCGAGGGGCCAGGGATATAGTTCAGTGTCACAGCGCCTGCCTGGCAAGCCTGAGGTGATGAGTTCGAATTCCCGGTTCCCCCACTCTACATTAAAAGATACCACAAATACAGAACAATTTGGGGCCTGAGGATGTAGGTCAGGGGCACAGCACCTTCCTGGCAAGCTCAAGTTCACGAGTTTGATTCCCAGTACAAAAAAAAAAGCCCATCCTGAACTACACAGTGAAAACCTGTTTCAGAAAGACACCCCCCCAAAAAAAAACCTCAATAATTTTATGCTGTGGACAGCTTTTCCTAAGTTATTGGAATAAGACTCTACATTGTAACAAAATGCTTAATCTTTCTTAATTCTTCCTTGCTTATGCCTACTGTTTTCACTAGAAAGGATAATACCATAACTAGGCCTTCACAATCCATTTTTTTTTTTGGTAATATGATAGAGTGCCACATCAAACTCAAATCTTTACATGACTTAAGAGATCCTTGGGCAACCCATTTGGGACCCCTCCTGTCTCTCAGGAGCTATTCCTATTCTCCAATAAATTTTCCTTTCTCCAAAAAAAAAAAAAAGAGGGGCCAGGGATATAGCTCCACGGCACAAGCACCTGCCTGGTAAGGGCAAGGGCCTGAGTTCAAGTCCCGGTACCAAAAACAAAAAATAAAAAAAGAGAGACAGAGATCCTTTAGCAACATCCCTAGGCAACTGTTCAAGTTGTACTGGTGGTCTCTTCTATAGTTAGACTTGTAGACTCATTTGTTCTCATTCCCTGCTTTAATTTATCAGTCTTGGGCCACTACATAACAGAACTGCTGCCTACTATCTGAACAAGGAGGAATCTGCACAATTGCTAACATTTTCTGTTGAACATGTATAAATACATTGGTCATCATAGAGACTTAGTTGCAAAAAATATATATTAAACAAACTATTTGATTAAAAAAGATTCTTCATCTGGTTCATTCCACCCTTGGTACTGTCATCTATTATAATAGTAGTTTTCCTGATACCGTGTATTCTCCCAAATGTTTTCAATGTAGTTATCCACCAAACATGAAATTTCGGAAGGACAGAAACCCAAAGAAATATGTAACGAGTGGATCATAGTCTATAAATGACACGCTGAAATTGGATCACAGGATGATGAAGAGTAGCACTTTAGTTTTGGTCATACTCACTTAGTGAGATCCTAACCAGAAGGTGGAAACTGTTAAATAAAGATTACTGGAGGGTACTGTTTTGGACTGAGTTCCTGAAGTAGGTCCTAATTAACCAGACCAAAAGGAAGTCCCTTAGGCCAAATATTACATCACATTGAAACTTTATGGAGACAAATAGACCCCAAACCGATCAAGTTTCTCTGAAAACAGGAGATTCCAGACAAAAAGAAATCAAGTTTCCATTACCTTACAACAAGGTAACCCGAGGTAACTTGATGCTAATCAATCACTCTTCTGTTTTTGGTCTGTTGTTCTGTTTCCACCTTACAAAATTCACTGTTCAGCTATTGCCCATATCTATTGTATACTGCAGACGTGCTCGCTTCCGCAGCACAAATAATAATAATATATCTACAGCGTAGAGTGAGGGCTGCGTAGATCCGTAAATCGCAAATAAAAAGCTAATTAGAACTAGTGCATAACTAAATTCGCTGGAATCTTGTTTTGCAACACATTTAAAGTGCAAAGTGAGGGTTCACCTGATAAGACAATCATTGGGAAAGTGAAATAATTTGCAAGATTGAGCAGCCCTCCCCGCGCTGCCCGGGTTCCAGCAACTAACCATTCTCCCGTTAGAGTCTGCTGGTCGTCGGACCCAGCCACTGGCCATCACTTACCGCGAGCTGAGAGAGCTGCGCCGTGATACCGGGGAGAAGAGCACTGGGGAGAAGACCGCAGAACCCAAGGACTGCCCCCTCCTGCTTCGCGCACGGGGCGTTGAATTCGGCCCAATTCCGACCAGTGGGACCCTTCGGGATCCGGGACCCGGGGTCCCTGGAGAAGGGATGGCTGGGAACATGATCGAAGAGAGCAGCAGCAAACGAGCTAGGGCTAGGTCCAAGATAGAAGGGCGGTCTTTGCGCGCCGTGAGCTTGAACAATCAAGGGGTGGGAAGGCGCAGGGAGATGACGTCAAAACACAACCTCGCGCCTCGTGTAGCGGTTGGAGCTAGAGCCGGGCGCCGTATGGCGATGACGCCAAAGAGCGGGGCCGACTTGCTGGGCGTGCTCGGAGCTGAAAGGTCTCTATGCGGTGACGTCAAAAAGCGGTGCCGACTGGCGGGGCGTGGTGAACGTGTGCGGGCGCGAGGCGGTGACGTAAAAGCCTTGTTGAATCGATTCCCGGGTTCTCCCTAGCGCAGCTCTGCAGCTCTGCAGTAGTCCTCCAAGCTCTTGACGTCACATACCTATCCTAGCCCACACCTGGCGTCCGGCGCCCTCCTCATAGTGGCTAATTGTTCACAGCCGAATTCACATTTGCCTGCTGCGGCTCCGATCCTACTACGAGCAGTCCAGCGTAAAGGAACCGGCCTAGCCCGAGGCACGGAGAGGCGCCGGCCCGGAGTCAGCCCCGGGCCCAGAAGAACCCAGAAAATCGTTTATCTGCACGGCCCTGCCCGGCACGGGCACTTGTTTTTTTCCTTTTCCATTGCGGAGCCTCTTCGGGGAGAGTAGAGGTCTCATGTCCAGTCTTCGTCCACTCTGTCCCCCCGACTGCCATCCAGGGAACCAGGATGAGTCTGGCTCTAGGGCTTGCACGTACTGGTTGACCACTGACCAGAGGTTATTTGCTGAGACCTTCCGTGATTTAACTCTGGCTGGCTTCCATCCCTATTTTTCCACCAATTCCCACTTGAACTTCATGGTCCAAGAATTTTAAAGCTCCTACTCTCAATTCCTTGCAGGCCCTTTTTTCCTGGGTTGTCTGCCCTCTGTTAGCCCAGCAGGCAGCTCCTTAAATCTTAGTTCAGTGCTGCCTTCTCAGTGGAGCCTCCCGCGAGCTAGAGGTTCCTTTATCCTTTGTCCTCTCCACTCCTGTGTGTAGACTGGTTAGAATATTTTATTCTGCCTAATGATTTTGTGTTCATAATTGTCTCCTGAGATTTTTTTTTTTTTTTTTTTGAGACAGGGTCTCACTATGTAGTTAAGGCTGGTCTTGAACTCACCATGTAGCCCAGGCTGGCCTCGAACTCGTGGTCTTTGATTACAGGCATGTGCAATCTCCCCTGATGGAGCTATTTTTAAATGTCTTCACAAGAGTCCTGGCCTTGTTCCCTTTGTACACACCATAACAGATATATAGCCAACTTTCACTATGTCTTTGTAGAAATAGTTAAGTAAACACTGGTTGAGTACATCCTCCTGTGGGAGTCAAGTGTGTTGGGTGTGACATCTCTGGAAGCCAGTCTGTGCACATTCCTGGCCCCAGTCATCTTTCTTACTTTCTACCACGTGTATTTATCTTGATCTTTGCAGCTTGACCTTGAGCCTTACAGCTCCTAAAGCTCTGTATTTCCTCCTCCTGTCAGTCTTTCCTATTGGGGGGGTGACATAAGAGATGGAGAGTAGTTATGTTGAGGAGGGATTGGTGGGTTCAGTTTTGTTCTTTTCCTCCTTTAAATTTGAGTCTCGGGTATTTTGTCAGGCCAATGAGAGAAAAGTAACTAAGACAACATACTACCCCAAACTGTGGCATCTTGGCATTTGAGAAGACAGAAGAGAAAATTCATTCTTCTGCCCTTCTGTCTTAAGCAGGTCATAAGGCCCTCATGTGAGAGGTGCTCCCCCTGTACCTCAAGGAAAGGAATATCCTTATCTCTAAAGCATAAGGACCCAAAGAATCTGAACAGGCATTGCCGAGGGTCCTCATTGTTGACATTGAGCACACCTCTCTGTCCCAGCATACTTCATCAAACCCAAACACAAGATGCCCACATTTCCCCACTACTTTAGATCATTTTCCTGAGGCTCCCATGTCACAGGAAACTTAACATTAAATAAATTTGTTTTTCTCTTGTTAATCTCTGTGTCGGTTTGGGGCTTATTTTGCAAGGGGAACAA
>NW_004955492.1:8549373-8581044 GCF_000276665.1 Chinchilla lanigera | reverse complement strand
CCCACTCCTGGTACCAATTCCGTATTCCCATGACCTTCAGCAAGCACCTCAGCAGGTCTTGGTTCTTTTCCTGGTGGAGTGACCCATACCTTCATTCCTGAAGGTTCTGGACCATTTGTCATTGTGCCTGTATTAGGTTGTTGTAGTTTTCCATTGACTTTAATAATAGGGCAAGGTAATATTAAGAGGCGCCCTAAGGGATCTTCTGCATTCCATGTGTATTCTTCTTTTTCTCCATTGTGGAGTAGTAGTCCAATTTCCCCCTGATAGTCTGGGTCAATCACCCTTGACAACACTGTGATCTCCTTTTTAACTTGTTTCCTCAGAGGCATGAGGAGACCAAAATGACCAAGGGGAAATCTTAGCTTCCAGTTCAATGGTATCATTGTTGTGCTTCCTAGTGCAAGCCTTCCCCCTTCTGGAACTAAGACTTCTAAGCCAGCAGAACATAAGGTCGCGGGGACAGGAAGCAAAAATTTTGCTAGTGGATCACTAGGGGTAATGGTGAATGGTACCATTCCTACTTCCACCCCTTGATTCCTGGACCCATGAATCCTGGCAATGGGGGACACAGTGCCATATAGTGGATGCTGATTCAAAGCATATACAGCCTTTTGAAGCACCTTACCCCAGCCCTGCAAGCTATTGCCACCTAGCTGGCACTGTAATTGTGTCTGCAAAAGACCATTCCACCTTTCTATCAGTCCAGCTGCTTCTGGGTGGTGAGGAACATGGTAAGACCAATGAATTCCATGAGCAGGGGCCCATTTCCTCACTTCTTTGGCTGTAAAATGTGTTCCTTGGTCAGAGGCAATGCTATGTGGAATCCCATGACAGTGGACAAGGCATTCTGTGAGTCCACGGATGGTAGTTTTGGCAGAAGCATTATGTGCAGCAAAGGCAAATCCATATCCAGAATACGTATCTATACCAGTGAGGACAAAGCGTAGTCCCTTCCGTGATGGAAGTGGTCCAATATAATCAACCTGCCACCAGGTCACAGGTTGATCACTATGGGGAATGGTGCCATACTGGGGACTCAGTGTTGGTCTCTGCTGCTGGCATAGTTGGCATTCAGCAGTGGCTGTAGCCAGATCAGCCTTGGTGACTGGGAGTCCATGTTGCTGAGCCCATGCATAAGCTCCATCCCTGCCACCATGGCCACTCTGTTCATGAGCCCATTGAGCAATGAAGGGGTGGCTTTAGAAGGAGGTTGGCATCCACAGACCGGGTCATAAGATGGTGCACTGCGGGCCTCCAGGAAAAGCTTACTGCATTGGCTCGGGACCTCACTGCTGCCGACGATGGCTGTGGTACCTTTTGGGGGAGCTCTGGTTCTTCTGAGCATCACTTCCTGGCTCCAGTGCAGATCCCTCAGCCTGCTAGCACAGGTCCTTCATCCTGCTGGCAAAGACTTTGTAGATTCCACCACTGACCTTTGGGCCTTCCCAGCAGATCCGTGAAATAGGCCTGCATGAGATGTTGTCATGGGCTCTGGGCCTCCAGTTGGACTCGTGGGAGGCATTGTTATGAGCTCTGGGTATTCAGCTCAACTCATGCAGGACATTGTTGTGGGATCCAGGCCCTCAGCTGGATTCCTTGGTCTTACTGTGTGGACAGATTTCCTGCACTCTTTTGTATACTGTTCTTTGGGTGGCTATCATAAATAATCATATAAAGTATGTGTCCTGTATTATATTGTTCCCCTTGCAAAATAAGCCCCAAACCGACACAATCTCTTTTGTTAGAGGGACTTGCCTGTGAACCTAAGATGGGAGAAGATACTTCTTTTCCCCACATGTAGTAAAGGCCCATTTAAATTTTGTTAAAGTTTTACCTCATCATTTGTTGGCAGCCACTGGAGCTGGAAATTAGCCATATGTGTGAGGGCAGGACAGAGCCAGAGTGCCTAAGCAGTTAAGATACCTCAATCTTGAGAAAGACAAACTGCCTGGACAATTATAGTCGTTAGTCGCTAGGCAACATTACCTCTCATGATACGAACTTTGCAAGAGTATAAAATAAATGCTTCTACTGTTGAAGTTAGGTCCTCTTGCCAATCACATAAGGGGTCGCCTTCACCTGACCCAGCTCTTGTCTCTTGTCTTTATTTTACTCATACCCACCGCCGTTCCCATCCGGGGTACAAGGTCCCCACACCCATTTAGACTTGTACCAGTGTGAGATACCCAGGTTGGGCTCCTCTTGGCAATATGCCTTCCCTCTGTACATCTTCCCAAGGCACCATCCTTATAGTTAAAACCGAACACTTGACTTACATGGCACTAAACACTACAGTGGCAATAGGAAGCTCCAGAATTGTGTCCTGCAGGTGTGGCAGGATTGTGTTATGTATTTTATCTAGAGGTCCTCCCAAAGCCTCATGCACGCATAGGTGAGGCTTTTAGGAGTAACTGGATCATGGATGTGCGATAATGGATTAGTCCACTGATTGGTTTAGCATAGTTCTGGGTGTGGGTAGTGGATTTACTGATAAGAGAAGACCCACCCTGGTACAGCACCAACCAATAGCCTTGTAACCTGGATGGAATAAAAGGGAAAAGCAGAAGGAAGGCTACTGCCTTCTGCCTGCCTTGCCATGAACTGTTTCTCCCCTGCTGTGCCCTTCTGCCATGCTGCGCCCTTCTGCCACGCTGCCCTGCCTTGGAGACAGACCACTGCGGACTGGAACCTCTATATGTGAGCTAAAGTAAATTTTTCCTCCTTGTGTCAGGTATTTTGTCCCAGCAATGAGAAAGTAACTAAGACACACTGTTAGGATCCCAGGCTTGGCAGCATGGTGATCAAGACAGTGTAATGGAAGGGAAGGAGAAGACAAAGAGCCTGCCATGAAACTATCCACACTTGATGTTTCCCAGGTACCCATCTAATCTTCTGATTGCAATGACTTGAGATGACTGTAAAGGTCCTTCAAGTATCCATATCTACATTCCTTTGGTTAGACTTAGGCTATTTTCCCATGGGACCCATCACATCCAAAATTCCTCACAAATACTTAAAGCCCATAAATTGGCTTGAGAAAATAACGAGGGCCGGGGATACAGTTCAGCGGCACAAGCACCTGCCTAGCAAACGCAGGGTCCAGAGTTCAATTCCCAGTACAAAAAAAAAAAGGTAAAGAGCAAAACATCGTGCCCATACCTGTACAATAAGTGAGGGAGTGGACTGCCTTCTGGAGCTTTCACTCCTTCAAGAGAAGCACAAATGTTCCCTGTTCCAGGAAATAATGCATCTCATTTCTTGAGTGCCCACTTTCTCTTGAGTGCATCCTAAAATCTCTGCCTCGCTAGGCATGAGGGCACACACCTGTAATCCCAGCACGCAGGGGGCTGAGGTAGGAAGATTGCCATGAGTTTGAGGCCAGCCTGGATGACATAGCAGGACCTTGTCTCAAAAAAAATTTCAATTTTTTTTTGATACTGTGAATCAAACTCATGACCTCAGGCTTTCCAGGCAAGCGCTTATGCCGCTGAACTACATCCCTGGCCCTAAATTTTTTTTTTTTTTTTTTTTTTTTTTTTTTCTTGAGACAGGGTCTCAGTATGCAGTTCAAGCTGGCCTTGAGCTCACTTTGTAGCCCAGGCTGTCCTCAAACTTGCATCAATCCTCCTGCCTCAGCCTCCCCGGTGCTGGGATTACAGGTGTGTGCCACCACACCCAGCTCAAAAAAATAAGAATCTCTGCCTCATAAACCTCCCTGTGCCTCTTAAAATTTCTTTAAGTAATTTAGAACATATATTTTTTCCCCCTTAGCTCTGAGTTCAACAAACTACCCATCAAATGTGTTAGCTTGGCCAGGCATGGTGGTGCACGTCTATAATTCCAGCACTTGGTAGACTGAGGCAAGAGGATCACTGTGCATTTGAGGCCAGCCTGGGCTACATAGTGAACTCAAGGCCAGCCTGAACTGCACAGTGAGACCACCCCCCCAAAAAAAAGTGTTAGCTTGCCTCAAAAAAACAGCTTGCCATTCTGTCATACCACTCCCCCTTGTAGCTGAAGGGCAAAAAGAGCCAGACGATTCCTGTATCAGTGAACGTGGCTGTGCTCCAATAAAAGTCTACACTAAGATTTGAATTTCACGTATTTTTAATGTATTGTGAAATATCTTTGGGTTTTCAACCACTGAAAACTGTAAAAACCATTTATTACCATACAAAAAGAGGCCTCAGGTCAGCTTATTGACCCCTGCAATAACTTCATGTAGTTTTCGTACTTTATATGCTGTTTTGTATCCCTGTCTTATGTTTATCAGCTTTGCTCTTTTTATGGAATAAAATGGACCTCTACTTTGTAAAAGTGTATCTACAAGGGTTTGACCTCAGTGGCCTAATATTTCCTGAGGCCCTATTTGGGCCAAGGCCAGGACAGATCCAGCACAGAGACAAGCCTGGGAGAATGTACAGCATAATCCCAATCTCCACAATATGAAACCTCATCTCCATGTGTTAGACTTCAGGTAACTTGGAATTCCTTTTTTTCCTATTTTCTAACGTGTCTACAGGAACACACATATGTTTCAGTGACTCTCCAAGCATACAGGATACAATGTAAGAGATTCAGCATAGCACTGAAGCTCGACAGAATCTGGCCCAGCTTCTCTCCAATAACTTCTTTCACCACTCTTTAAACTATATATACCATCAATGCTGAATTAATTTACTTAACTGAATTAATTTGCTTCTTTCTTTCCTGGCCCATGAAATAGGACGATGCATATTTGTCTAATTTACAGGACTACCAAAGCCTCAAATGTAGCAACATTTAAATGCTTTGGACACTTAAACATGGGGCTAAAACATGGTGCATTTGGCTATTATCTTGTTACTAATTTTGTTTTCCTTCCTTTTAAATTAAAAGCCCCAAGGACAGGGACAGACACTGCCTTCCTCCTCCGCGGTCAACTCCACTGCCTTCCTCCTCCGCGGTCAACTCCACCACACGGTTCCTGGTCCATGGTGGGGGCAGGTGATGCTTATTTACTGAACAAAGGCAACCACACAAAATGTAAATAGTGGCAAAGAAACAGGACATTAACAATCCAATCTTCAGCCAGGCGTGGTGGTGCACCCCTGTAATCCCAGCACGCGGGAAGCTGAGGCAGGGGGATTGTTGTGAGTTTGAGACCACCCTGGGCTACAAAGTGAGTTCAAGGCCAGCCTGAACTGCATATCGAGACCCTGTCTCAAAAAGACAAACAAAACAAAACAAAACAATCCAATCTTTGACAAGTAGAATGGGAATGGGACTTATAATTACTACTCACTCTTCTGTATTTGTCCTATTAGATTCTTCTTTATTTCTAAATCCCCATAGCAAATTCTAATTAGAACCTGAACATAGTACAAAGTTTTACAAGAAGCACCAGACATAAAGTTCACTATAAATTTTAATCTATGATATAAATTGTTAAAGACACATATTAAAAAACAATATAGTGATTAAATTCCATTTTATAAATACTTTTGTGGAACAAAGAGATTTCCTTCATATCTGACTTTGTATTGTGCTTTGTTTGCCTTCTGAGAACCGCACTATAATAACAAACTATGTAAAGAACACATGTAAAGCATGTTAAAGTGGTTGGCATAAATGTACTGTTTACTAATTCAAACAATACCACATTCACTCATTCACTGAATGCACTTCATTTACCTGTAAGTTCCCTTATGTAGGATGAATTACTACACTCCACATTCCTCATGACACAGTAGTTTCTTCCTCCAGTACAATCAGGGACCAACGGACACACTTAGGGTGTGGGAAGACTCCCCTTTAACTGTACCAAGATAACTGCTCCTCAGGTTCTGGCATCATCAATGTTAGGAAAGCATTTTTTCTTGAGACAATACCACACTGATACTAAATATGGCAAATTCAATGGTTACCAGCATCACTTTAGAAATTATGAGATATTTAGGTAAATAAAACAATAATCAACATAGACTTTGTCTCAAAAATACAAACAAAAAAACTATAATCATAAACATAAGAAAAAAGTCTACCAATGTCTTTCAGGAAGAGTGGTACATTTTCAAGGTTCTTCATTATTCTGTGTAGTAGTAAGGACTTCTAAATGTTTTCCAAATGTCTTAAAGCTGAAAATTCGCCAGGTGTGGTAGTGCTTGCCTGTAATCCCAGCACTTGGCAGGCAGAGGCAGAAAGACCACAGCAAGTTTGAGGCCAGCCTGGGCTACAGTGAGTTAAAAAACCAGCCTGGACTACATAGCTAGACCCCCTCTCCCCTAGAAAGCTGAGAATTAGTTATATTATTCAGACTTTAGCTTTGTTAATAAAGTTTTTAAAAAGTATTATAAAAGCTAAAATTTACATGTGAAGAAATTACAAGTCTTTATAATGTACTTCTTTGTGTGTGGGGGGGGCGGTACTGAGAATTGAACTCAGGAGCTTGCACTTGCCAGGCAGGTGTTTATACCACTGAGCTATATCCCCAATGGAATTACAAGTCTTTAATAAGACAATTTTCAATATATATGCTTCAAAAAATTCTAATGTAATTTTGTGGGGGGGGGGGTGCTGGAGATTGAACCCAGGCCTTTGTGCAAGCTAGGTAAGTGTTCTACCAGCCTTTTTAGTTTATGAGATAGGGTCTCATTAAGTTTCCCAGGCTGGCCTCAAATTTGCGATCGTCCCGTTTTAGTCTCCTGAGTAGCTGGGATTATAGACATGCACTACCTATCCAGTTTTAGCCCTCTTTCTTGATAATACCTGGTAATTTATGACTTGCTTTCCAAAAGTACAGACACAAGTATGTGAATGAACGCTGAGCACAGTGGTGCACATCTGTAATCCCAGCACTTAGGAGGTTTAAATAAGAGGATTGCCAGGAGTTCAAGGCCAGCCTAAGCTACACAGTGATTCAAAGCCTGGACTATAGAGCAAGACCCTGTCTCAAAAGGAAAAAGAAAACAGCAGTTTTCGGTGGAAAAAATGGGGCTTCTTCTCTTTTAAAAATTCATCAGGCTTCCATGTGCCAAAATGTTGAAAACTGCACACATTCAAACGTAGTCACCCCCCATGCAAACAAAAATGCCTGAACTCTTAACCTCTGAAGTCACAGGAAAAGGGCAATATAAATGTTCCCTTCTCTTCACCTGACATGAATTATTTCTGTTTTTACTCAAATTCGCTCTGTGAGAACATGAGGATACAAGAAAGGGTTAGATTTTCATTTTTCTGCTATTCTATCTGGTAAAATTAGACCAAAAGTACATGGGTCACAGTAATTGATAAACTAGCCTAAAGTAATTAGGAATTTACTTTACAATTCCCTTTTTTTTTTTTTTTTTTTTTTGATTTTTTTCTTCGAGACAGGGTCTCAGTATGTAGTTGAGGCTGGCCTTGAGCTCACTTTGTAGCCCAGGCTGGCCTTGAACTCACCACGATCCTCCTGCCTCAGTCTCCCAAGTGCTGGGATTATACAATTCCCTTTTAAAAGCTGTCATTTGACAACAGCTTAACTATGAAACAGCAGGCAAAAGATAATGAGGTGACATGCCATATAAATTAAAACATTGCAGCTGGGCGTGGTGGCACACGCCTATAATCCCAGCACTCAGGAGGCTGAGGCAGGAGGATCCTTGTGAACTGGAGTCCAGCCTGGGCTACAAAGTGAGTTTGAAGCCAGCCTGAACTGCATAGAGAGACCCTGTCTCAAAAAGACAAAAAAAAAAACAACAACAAAAAAAGCAAGATAAAAGTAAGTACAATAGCTGAAAATAAATTCAGTGCTATAGATATTTTAAAATGTGTAATTATTAAAAATCTGAATAAAAAGGTCTTGAGAACAAATACATTTTGAGGCAATATTTTATAGACTTTGAAAAAATAGGCATATTTCAAATAACTTGAAGTATCATTTACAGATTTCATAGTCTCTTAAAATTGTTTTCTTCAATGCTGCTTTGCTTTCAAGTTTCTCTCAGTGACTGTTCTTTATGCTGAAATAAAACTCTGCTTGTTCATTAGTTTTCTGTACACCCCATCTGGCTTTGAAAGCAGCTCCTCATGTTTCCCATGTTCAAGAATTCTTCCCTGGTCAAGCACAGCCACAAGGTGGGCATTCTTGATGGTGGACAGGCGGTGGGCGATGATGAGCACTGTTCTGCCCTCCATCAGTCGATCGAGGGCCTCCTGCACCAGGTGCTCATTCTCGGCATCCAGTGCACTACATGGGCCACATGGAGGAAGCAAAGACATGAGTGCCACATGTGCAGTTGCTCATGTACCTCCTGGTCTACTGTCAGGGGCCCTGCACTAGCAATAGCCTCCACTTTGATAAGAATCGCCCTGCTGGGGCTGAGGGTGCTACAAGGAGGTGGTGTGCACAAACACTGTGGCCTCAGCACCCAGGCTGACCAGAGGGATCCAGGTCTATCTCAAAGGTGCTGGAACCAGATCTAGGCCTGCCTGTGCTCTCCACTGCCCCTGCTGATCCAGGCACCATCACTGTGCAGTGCTGGGGAAAAGCACTGTGTGTTCCATCACTTTGAAAGAATAGAAATGTTTTCCTAGCTGGGGGTGGTGGCACTGCACACCTGTGATCCCAGCGCTGGGGAGTTAGGGAGGTGGGGTGGGGTTGAGGCTGAGGCTGAGGCGGGAGGACTGCTGTGAGTTCAAGGCCAGCCTGGCTAGCCTACATAGTGACTTCAAGGCCAGCCTGAACTACATAGTGAGACTCCGTCTCAAAAAAAAACCCCACCAACACCAACAAAAAAGTTCTCCTGAAAAAAAAAAAAAAAAAAAAAGTTCTCCTGAAGGGAGCATTTAGATTAACACAATTATACACATTATTAAGAACTAGGACATCCTAACATGGTCACTTTATCTAAGACACAATGAAAAGGTCTTGGTGGAGAGGTAATTTGGTTTAGCACAATTACACATTTACTAAGATACTTTGTATGCACATGTTATAAGACATCCCTCCCCCCAGACACAGGTCAGGAAGACATCAGGGCATTGAGACAGCTTTACCTGGTTGCTTCATCTAGGAGAAGAATTTTGGGATTCTGAAGAAGGAAAACAATTTAAAAGAAAACATTATTTTACTAGAAAAACCCAAATTTTCAGCAATAAAAAGGAATCACATTCTGACACACGCTACAGTGTGGATAAACTATGGCAGTATTAGTCAGTGAAAGAAGCTAGGTACAGGAGCCACGCACTGTGTGCTTCCACCTGTGAAATATGCAGAACAGTCACTGCATAGACGGCAGGCACATCAGTGTCATCCAGGGCTAAGTCAGTGCGGGACACAGGAGGCTCACACAGGGCTCTGCCTGGAGTCACGAAGACATTCACTCTAAACAGATGATGGTGCTGGAGAATTATATCTCAACAGAGCTTTTTTTGACACAGAGTCTCACTGTATAACCCAGGTTGGCCTCATATTGGTGATTCTCCTGCCTCAGTCTCCCAAGTGCTAGGATTATAGATGTGCACCACACCTGGCTTCAAGAGAGCTATTTAAAAAAAAGAAAAACACAGACTCAAATGTCTGAGATAGGGACAGTTTAGAAGAGTTGAAGACAATTTTAAGCCATTATCACAGTGACACCAGACTGGACATTATTCACAACAGTTTTGTCCTGTTGGTCAATCAAGGAATAGCGTGATAGCTAGGTATGGTGGTACACATCTGTAATCCTCGCACCTGGGAGGCTAAGGTAGGAGTTCAAGGCCAGCTTATCCTACATAGTGAGACCTTGTCTCAAAAGAACAAAACACACACACAAAAAGAAAAAAAAAAAGAAAAGAAAAAGAAAGAAAGATTGAAATAGGAAGAAAGTGTTCAAACGGAGTGGGGAACAAGGGAGGGTGGAGGGGGCCAGGAAAGAAGGTAAAAGTAAAAAAAATGAGAAAAGAAGGAAAACATGGAAACAAAACTTTTGTAAATGGGGAGGATCAGAGGAGTTGAAGGGAGGATAGGCGAATGGGGAAAAAAGAAACATATCATGTACAGGTACATATTCTCCATGATGAATGTGATCACTACGTGTATCTAAAATGTGCCAATAAAATCTGATTGGGAAAAAAAGAGATAATTTACAGCAGAGGAAAAACACGATGTTTCTGTCCAGAGAACTACACAAAAAAATTGTGGTGCACAACAGCGAGCTGAGAGGTGAATAGGCAGGTGCAGCATCACAAAGACCTACAGTGGTAACAGGAAAACAAAAAAGATGTCAACTGCACCCTATAAGAACAGGAGAACAAACCATATGTGCTATCTGTGTAGGCTATACCTGTTTTTTGTCTTGTCTTTTTGAGACAGGGTCTCGCTATGCAGTTCAGGCTGGCCTTGAGCTCACTTTGTAGCCTGGGTTGGTCTCGAACTCACATCGACCCTCTTGTCTCAGCCTCCCGAGTGCTGGGATTACAGGCAAGTGCTGAGATTACAGGTGTACGCCACCACACCCAGCTTATGCTTGTATATGGAACTTGTGCAATTGTCATGTGTGAAGACTGCCCTGGATGTGACAGGTGAAGCAAAACTTGTTTCTGTGGTAGACTTTTGTCTGTGTTTATGCTGTATTTCACACAGGTTTTTATTTTAAAAAAAGAAAGAAACAGCATGAGATGAGAATCTGAAATGAGTAAAACAGATTGAAACTCTCAAAGTCTTGTTAATAGTTGATTTAGGTGGGCTGCGGATATAGCTCAGTGGCATAAGCACCTGCCTGGCAAGTGCAAGGTTAAGTTCAATCCCCGGTACCGCCAAAAAAAGAATAGTTGATTTAGGAATACCCAGCTAGTACATAAAATTGGATAAATAAGAGTAAATCACTGGGGCTGAGAATTTAGCTCAGCAGCAAAGCGCCTGCCTGGCAAGCGCAAGGTCGTGAGTTCGATTCCTGGTATGAGAAGAAAAACAAAGAAAAGAGTAAATCACTGTAAAATAATGTAAAATAGATGCTTAGTAAGCTTAGAGTTGGTTATAAACACAATCCAATTGTAGAGCATTTCTGTTACCCAAAAAGTCCCCTCCCAAGTCCTGATACCAAAAAAAAAAAGGAAGAAATAAAATGGATGCATTTCATAGTATGGAAACTGTGCGTCTATAACCTGTCTTTAAAAGATCACCTGTATACAAAGGAGGTGGCGGGGACAGGGGGATAAAACAGCAAAGGGACAACAGAAGCAAGAGGAGGCCAGTGTGGAGTTAAAGAAACCACACTTGTTACTTGATGGATGGATCTTCTAGTAAAGTTCTTAACTGCTTTTCTGGTAACTTCTAAGTCTCTTCTGCTTTACACATTACTTATCCACATTGTTTGGGAAATAAATTTTTTTTCCATTGAAAAATAAATAAATAAATAAAAAATAAATAAATAAAAGATCACCTGTAAAACCTGAAGACAATCACTACAAAACAAAGGACAAGGGGCTGGGGATATAGCTCAGCAGCACCACACTTGTCTGTCAAGTGTGAGGTGGTGAGTTCAATTCCCAGACCAAAAAAACAAAGAACACCAGAACAAAGGACAAGGTTGCCATTTCCTTCAACATAGGACAATGGACCGTCAGCTACTAAGGTGCTTCCCCTTCCCTCTGGGAGTCCAAGTACTTCAAATTTGTACTGAACTCAGGCTTGACTCCAGGTTATACAAATACACATTCTCATGCTGTTTGGATAAGGTAAACTTCCTGTCCCTGGGTGAAACTTTTCTCCCTCTGACCACCCTACAACAGCCCTGGGCCCTCACACCCAGGAAATACTCAATATTCACGGTTAAGTTTGTACTCAATATTCACGGTTAAATTAGTGGAACCCCTAACTTATCTTTTACCAGATTCTCAACCATATACCCACCCACCCTCTCAAAAAAAAAAGAAGAAGTAGTAGAAGAAGAAGGAGAAAATGGTAAATTACAAACTCCCAATTAAAAACAATACTAAAAAACCAGGCAACTGGATTCAGGTTTACCTTAAGCAGTGCACGGGCAATCGCAATCCGCTGCTTCTGTCCACCTGATAAAAATAACATTTTAAAAAAGAAAGTCTTAACAAACATTCTCAGGAAAAGGTCTTTCTGATAAGACATGGCAGTTTGAAGATGCCTTCTAGTTTGCCATAGGTGGCATTGATAGTTGAACAAAAACCTACTTCTTAAATATGTTCCCATCAAAGTCAAAATTAGTAATTATTGTTGTAGCTAAAATTTATTGAGGACTTACTACACTTCAGCATCTCTTTTCCTTTGTGGGATTGAACCTAGGGGCTCTGCACTGAGCTGTATCTCTAACCCTTTTTAAATTTTGAGATAGGGTCTCACTAAATTGCTAAATTGCCCAGACTGGGCTCAAACTTGTGCAGTTCTCTTGCCCCAGCCTCCTAGGCTGCTGGCAGGCTTTTTTCTTTTCTTTCTTTTTTTTGAGACAAGGTCTCTCCATGTAGCTTAGACTAGCCCTGAACTCACTATGTAGCAGAAGCCTCAGCCTCCCAAGCGCTGAGATTATGGTTGTGTCACCACACCTGGTGGCAGGCATTTTCTAAACACATTATGTGTGCTCTTTCATCTTTTAAAAATATCCCTTGAGATAGACTCTATAATTATGCCCATTTTACAGGCGGCAAATGGAGGCACAAAGTAACATGTCCCAGGTCTCACAGTTGAAGCAGCAGAACCAGCACCTGAGTCAACAATGGGAAAAGCTCTGTCTCTGCTACCACACACTGTTCCTTCCCAGTATGACACCCAGTGTAGAGAAGACTACAAACTCAAGAGATCCTATCTCTGCAAACTAGTCTTTACTCTGCCCTCCTCATGGTGTATTCTTCATCTCCCCGCCCTGAAGCATATGGTCACACACACAGGAAGATACCCTAAGCCCCTCCTTTTTCAAGCACAAATTCCACTCAAAGGAAGGGAGCAAGAGATGAAGGGAAGCTGCAAGGCAGCAGTCTTGCCTGGCCAGTGTCCTCCCCTCCTCCAGGGACCACCCCACTGAGCTCCCACAGCCCCGAGGGTTCATACCTCCCCATGCGGGTTGCTGCAGGAAACCTAATTCTGCCTTTGGTGGTAAAGCCTTCCCTTTAGCTGACTGCTGGCAAAGCATCCTCCGCCGCAGAAACTGCTGGGCAGCACACAGCCTCGTGCAGGTGAAGTCCTTCATGTACAGCTGTGCTGCAGTGAACTGGTCACTGCTCCCCGCAGGAGTCAGTGCATGAGGGATCCTCTAACCATCAGCATAGGTATCTGAGTGCCTGGAGGTTCCTAGAGCGGCCAGCTGACAGTCTCCTGTGCTTGGAAGTGCCCTCAGGACCAGGAGGTGAGCTGGGGACCTGCTCCTAGGTGCCTATTCCTCCCAGGACACAAGGGCAGTTGCGAACTGTGGCTTATTTGGTTGTGAAGTGGAACCAGAGAATGCTGCTAGAAGAAAAGGACACACACAGCAATTTCTACCAGGAGCCGCTGAAGCTGGTTTTTCTGCCTAAGGACATGTCTCAGAGAAGCAGCAGCTGGTCACTATCACATAGCAAGGTGTGGATTTTACTCCTGCAATGTCTAAGATCCACCAGAACCATCTGCTCACTACTATTTTTGGCTTAAAAAACATACACAATGCTAGGTATTGTGGTGCACACCTGCAATCCCAGCACTCAGGAGACTGAGGCAAGAGGACTGCCATGAGTTTGAGGCTAGCCTGGACTACAGTAAGTTCAAGATTAGCCTGGACTATACAATAAGACCCTGTCTCAAAAAACAAAAGAAAACAAACAACACACAAAAAGGCTATCAAAAAAAAAAAAAAAAAAAAAAAAAAAAAAAAAAAAAAAAAATGGGCAAAAAACACCCAAAAAAAAAAAAAAAAAAAAAAAAAAAAAATGCACGATAAACTCAACATTTTTGTTTTACCTCTCAGAGGTCCAACTGCAAGCTGATGTGAGAGGCAGAAAGGGTCACTGCCTGTTCTACCCTGTGGCCTGCTCACTGTCCTTAGGCACCTGACACTTCCAGGCAGAGTCAGGTTGTCCAAGGAGACCCGTATCAGTATTCATAAAAGTCTGTGTTTATCCAAAACTTTATTTCCCTTTCAGTTGTACATAGGGGTCCTACCCTTGCATACAGTAATACGAATCAAGTCCTCTCCTTCCTCCCTTAGGACATGGAAACCACAAAGCAGACATCTGCTGGACGGTCAGGGGAGTGGTGACCTTTGTCTCACAGCACTGAGGCCATTCACAAACCATGCCTTGCAGGCCAGATCCAGATCCTTGCCTGTTTTCACACAGTTCTCAAGCTAAGATGCTTTTTACATTTTAAAAGAGTTGTTTGTTGTGCTGGGGATTGAACTTAAGAGTCTCACACACGCTAGACAAAGGCCCTACCACTGAGCTACATCCTTACCCTTTATAAATTTTATTTTGAGACAAGATCTTTCCTTTTTTTTCTCATTTTTCTGAGACAGGGTCTCATTATTAGTCCGGTCTGGCTTTGAACTCACTATGTAGCCCAGGCTGGCCTTGAACTCTCAATGATCCTCCTGCATGCTGGGATCACAGACATGCACCACCATGCCCAGTGAGATAAGGTCTTTCTAAGTGGCCCACGCTGGTCTCAAACTTTCAATCCTCCTGCCTCAGTCTCCAGAGTAGCTGGGATTATAGGCCTGTGCTACCCTGGCCAAATTAAAGTGTTGCTACAAAATAAATAAAGCACAAAAACATGTAATTAGAGATGATGTGTGGCCCATAAGACCTAAAATATTTACTCTCTGACCCTTTTCATCAAGTGTCTTGGCCTCTGGCCTTGTATGCAAAATACAAAATGGGGAAAGAGAACACTTTTTGTAACAGTTTTATTTGAAGTGCAGTGTTCTGCCTCCTTAGGCAAATGGTCCAGCCACTTCATATCTAACTCTTTTCTACAATGCCCTAGGTCCCAAGGGTGTTACAAAACACATCTTTTGTGAGATTAAAAAAAAAGCATGTTGTGGCTAAGAACTACGCAGAGGGAATGTGGTTGGGAACCCCTTTTGAGGTAGAATATGAAGGCAAGTGGGATGCTGTCCACATGTATGAGATATCACAAAGTAACTAGGCTACTTCCCTAACTCTAGGTATGGAAACCCAAGCTGTATTGAGCACACAGTGTGGGGTGTTCCTGGAGCACAGGCCTTCTGATGCAAAGCAGGAACCAACACATAGCCAAGCCAAGTAAGTAAATATAAACCCCACACACCTGACAGGAGCACCCCCTTCTCCCCAACCATGGTGTCGAAGCCCTGGGGAAAGCTCCGGATGAAGCCTGCTGCGTTGGCCACCTCCGCTGCTCTCTGCACCTGCTCTGCAGTCACCAAGGATGGGCTGTCGGCACCGTAAGCGATGTTCTCAGCGATGGAACAAGAGAACAAAATTGGCTCCTACAGGTTGGAAATAAAGCATATCTGACACAAAGCTCGAGGCAAACTTCAAACCGGCCTTGTTAGTGCAGAGAGCTCAGCGCAGCACTCAGCCCCAAGGGCGACTCCATGAGCTGGAAGGACAGAGCTCCTCACTCAGTTCTGCGTCCGTGCTCTGCACACACTTGCCCAGCAGGCTTTTGAAAAGCTCCCATTTTACTAAGAGCAGGGCTGATGTGATCATTTGTCGTCCTCACCATACTGTGGGAAAGGAGACCCCTCACAGGAGCCCACAGGTCCCCTGCCCAGCCAGGGCCTTGTAAACTCTGAGGCCTGGAATACTGAGTTCACCTGTTTGCCGCTGCCACCCTTCTCCTCAGGACAAAGGGGTCTGTCTGTGTTCATCACTCTCCAACACACACACAAACTAGGTGGGAACCTCAGAGGTCCTAACGAATGCACCGACTCCCAGCCTCTCCCCTCCATTCTCATGAGTGTGAGGTTGACACCTTGCCTGGCCTCCCATGGCTGTGTGACCCATGTGGCCCCATACAGGGGGTGAGGTGAGGAGACACTTACCACAGGACAGTACAAAAATGGGAAGCCACAGGAGGGTCTGCTGAGCCCATGTGATATTGACAAAAATTGGCTATGGCAAAATTTCTCCACCACAAAGATCCCACGATCCCAAACAGCCTCAGCCAAGCGATCCCATTACAGTCATACTCTACTTTGACACTAGTCCCTGCTTTGCAGAGTCCCTGGGCCTCAACATAGCCTTCATTTGTGTATCCCTGAAATCACATGCAGAGCAATGACAGTGGCTGGCTGGGGACGTGGCAAGAGCCAACGAAAGGATGTACGGTTTTTTCCACATCCTCTACAGATTATCTGCATTACAAAGGAACAGTAGTCCCAGCTCTGGGTAAAAACTCAGAGCTTCAAGTTTCAACTGTTAAAAGTGCTGCAGGTCCTCCAGAAACAGCAAACCATCTGCCAAGTGAGAGGAGTTTACCACAGCTGGAAAAGTGCAACTGAAAAGGACAAGTCATTTCAAAGGATGGGAGGTGAAAATGGAGGCCTCTTACCTGACTGACAGTCCCAATCTTGGATCTCAGCCAGACAGGGTTTAGCTGACGGATGTCGTGCCCATCAAGACTGATAGTTCCTTGTGGAGGGGAGAGTAGAGAGTCACTGAATGTCAAGGGGCTGATAAGTAATACAAACACAGAAAGGACCCAGTGGGAAATTTCTACATGTAGGTTTCTGAAGGTTAAAACTATTCCCCAAATCTCCCCGTAAAATGGAATCTAAACCCAACATGCTTTATATAGTGTCAGAGCCAAGAGGGACCTCTGGTTGAAGTTTAGGTTCTCCCGTAGCAGACAAGCCACTCGGGGTTGTAGACAGTCCCCAGAGTCCCACTGACTGGGTGTTCTGAAAATCACATGCCCTCGCAGAATCCTGATTCCAAAGACAGCCATCATTGGGGAGAAACAACTGCCAGGTTAACTGTTTTTTTACAGTAAGCACTGTGTGGTTCACAAGCAGAAGTGTCAGACAGTTTCCCAGAGGTCCAGCACCTGGCATGGCGTGGCTCTGTTGTGCTCTGGAGAGGGGATGCCCCAGAGAACATGGGTACTTGCTCTTAGCTACTGAGCTCCACTGAGCATGGCCTCCTCTCAGATGAGGGCCCATGAGGCGGCGGCAGGAGCACAGAGACCAGGAGGTGCAGCTCTGGACTGAAGAGGCAGAGGAAAGACACAAAACCTACCAGATGTCAACAGAGCCTCTGTGGAAGTCATTCTACCCCACAAGTGACACCTTCTGCCTGAGAGCACTCCTCCCAAGATGAGCTCCGCTGGCTAATATCCGCTCATCTTGTCCACCTAGGGCATGGGAGAGAGGCTCAAGAGAGCCCCTACCCACAGCATGATAGGACACTTACCAGAAATGGGATCATACAGTCGCAGGAGGAGCGAAACCACAGTGGATTTGCCAGAACCACTTGAGCCAACCAGCGCCGTGATGGATCCTGATGGGATGGAAAGGCTGAAGTCCTGGAATATGGACACCTCTGGGCGAGCCGGATAGGCGAAGTGCACGTTCCTGAACTCCAAGGCGCCCTGGAAACTCTGCTCATTTAGAGTAATGCCCTCTGAAACACAAGAAGGAAGGTCAACTATTCAGTGCAAAATCAAACTCACCACCCAGTGCAGTTCTCCTGTGTTCCTGAGGGTGGATGGCAGACAAGGCCCACAGGAGCACTCTCTGAGGGCACGTCAGGGAGCAGGCCTGCATCTAACGCCTGACATGCACCTGCCACCACCTACTGCACAAGGCGCCCTATGTGCACAGTCTTGTTTGATCTTACAACCCAACCCCAACCTCTACTTCTTCTGAGAAGGACACTGAGGCCACAGATGACATTGGGAAGCTGAGACCTGCCTGGGGGCAGTCTGGCTTCCAACCCTACTACTGGGGGAGAGTTCACCTTGTCAACCTTGAACGAACACTTGAAAGATCAGTGATGAACAGAGGGTGCTGTACCATGGCAACTGAGGCCTCTGCCTGGGGGTTACCTGGCTCTGACAGAGAAACTTGGCTCATTTCTGCTTGGACTCGGGTCCCAGGGCCTGTCACACTGGAGAAAACAGGGTTCACACACTGGCCTGCACCTACCCCACAGTACCTGGGGGCCCAGGAGTGGAGGAGAGTGATTGCTCCTCATACCATTCCTCCCAAGTCCCAGTGAGGGTACCCAGGCCACAGCTCCAGCTCTAGCCCCTCAGTAGCAGCATCCTACACCCGACTCCAAAATGCCAAGAAAATTAGAGCGTATGTATGTTGGATCCTTCCAGTGCTCAACCCTAGCCCCTCACAGGGTAGGCCTATCCAGTCAATGGCTGGCTCCCTAATTGCACCCAGCCTGCTCTCTGTCCTGCTCTGGGCAGGAACCAATGACTTGCAGGGACATCACAGCAGCCATACCAGTGGGCCTCCTTGCCCAGCCCTCTCACGGGAAACCTGTCCCTTCCTGCTGAGTTCAGAGACCACATCCAGTGGCTGCTCATCCTTCAATGTCAGGGCAGGGCACCAGCCTACCTCTCCAAAATTTAATAAACTCCAAGTACAATGGTCCATGTCAAACACGAGAACATATATTTGTAACATTTTCCTTTAGTAAGATGCTGAAAAATGCAGTCCAACTATTCCATGGCACACAGACATGTACACAAGTTACAACAGACTAAAACTTCAATCCCATCTCAGACTCACCATTAAAAGGCAGCTGGGGCTGCCGCTCCAGGAGCTCCCAGAGACGTCCGCCAGCACCCAGTCCTTTCATCAGCTCTGAGTAGAAAGAGCTCAGGCCTGGGACAAGAAGCAGAAAATACACATCTATCGGCAGGACCAGAAAAAGCCACAGGCTCCTCCCATCCCACGGGGCAACATGACAAGAGTCTTATTTTGTTGGTAGTAGTAGTCTTAGGTATTGGGGAGTGAACCTATGACCTCTGCACTGAGTTACATCCCCAGCCCGTTTTTATTTTTTATTTTGAGAAAGGGTCTCGGTAAACTGCCTGGGCTGGGCTTAAACTTGTGATCCTGTGTCAGCCTGCCAGAATGCTGGCATTACAGGCATGAGCCACCACACTGAGCAGACAATAGAATGCTTTTAACATGAATTTGCTACTTTCAACAAAGCTGAGGTTGCTGAATGAAACCAATATTCACCATTCCTTGTCTTCTATCGTTATCTTCCTCTGGCTTCTTAACCCATAGTTTTGTTGGTTTTTCATAAGGATTTACTGTTTGATTAAGGAATTTACAAAAGCATATTGCCAGTTGGGTGTGGTGGCGCATGCCTGTAATCCCAGCACTCAGAAGGTTGTGGCAGGAGGATCATTGCAAGTTTGAGGTCAACTTGGGCTACGAAGTGAGCTGAAGGCCAGCCTGAGCTGCATAGCGAGACCTTGTCTCAAAAAGACAAAAAAAAAAAAAATTGCCATACTAATCTCTACCAAGTGAAAGTCACAATGTTGCAGAAGAAATCTACTAGTCAAAAACATAGCACTAAAAAACAAAACAAAACAAAACAAACAAACAAACAAAAAAACCATAGCACTAAGGGCCTGGGATATAGCTCAGGGGTACAGACACCTGCTTGGCAAGCACAAGGTCTTGAGTTCAATTCCAGGTAACCCCCCCCACCAAAAAAATTTAAAAATAGCACTATAAATAAAATACAATGTTTATCTAATAACTAAAATGAATGAAATACCTCAGTATTTATTTTAAAGATAATCTATAAAAGTCAAATCTTCCCGTTAGGTATTTAATAAGTACAACTTTCACATGGGCTAAAAATGAGAAAGGAGTTCCATTGTTAAGTCTTCTAGTTACCTTTACTTATGACCTAACTAATAATTTAAACTCCAACTACAGGGCCTGCGGATTTAGCTCAGTGCCACAGCGCCTGCCTGGCAAGCGCAACATCGTGAGTTCGATTCCGGGTACCGGAAAAAAAAAAAAACAAGCAAAAAAAAAATAAACTGCAACTACAATGGTCCATGTCAAATATGAGAACATATGTTTGTAACATATTCCTTTAGTAACGATGTTGAAAAATGCAATCCAAATGTTGCTAGGCATATAGTAAACCTTCACAGCAAATTATAATAAAGCATCTGGACCCACACAGACATGGGTTAACTTATCTCCAACAAAGACACGAAGGCAGCATGATGGAGATGCAGTGTTGGCACCTCTGTATCTCTGGAACACCTGGACATCTACAAACAAAACTGACCTAGATACAGACGTCACACCTTCCACAAACATTAATGTACAATGAATTATAAGCTGGGCATGGTGGTATATGCCTGTAATCTCAGTGCCTGGGAGGCTGAAGGCATGAGGACTGCCACAAGTTTGAGACTACCGTGGGCTACGAAGTCAGTCCAAGGCCAGCCTGAACTACATAGTGAGACCCTGTCTCAAAACAAAAACAAAAAATAACTAAAAACCTACATATAAATGTGAAACTATGAACTCCTAGAAGATCATAGGAGAAAAGGTACACAACCTTATACATGGCAATGATCTTTCAGACATGACTTCAAAGGTACAGGCCACCAAAGAAAGAAAGGCTCATTTCATTAAAACTGAAATGTTCTGCTCTTCAAAATCACTACTGAGAGAATGAGAAGACAATCCAGACTGGGAGAGAGTACCTGTGAAAGACGCATCTGATAAAGGACTTCTGTCCACAATACAGAATGTCTCTGACTTATGATGAGCTGACCTATGATTTTTTTGACTTTGTAAAGGTCCAAAAGTGATTTGTCCTCAGCAGAAACCATACTTCAATTTTTTTTTTGGCTTTTGGAGACAGGGTCTTGCTATTCAGTTCGGGCTGGACTTGAGCTCACTTTGTAGCCCAGGCTGGCCTCAAACTCACAATGATCCTCCTGCCTCAGCCACCCAAGTGCTGGGATTACAGGTGTGCGCCACCACACCTGGCAATACTTCAAATCTTGAATTTTGATCTTATTTTGGGCCAGCAATTTGTGGTATGACCCTTTCTCATCATGCTGGGCGGCGGCAGCAGCTCCCGTCAACCACATGATCAAGAGGGGAATAATGAGCACTACGCTGCACTGTGCTGCAGAGCCCAAGGATGTGGCAGGCTACGTGGACTAAATGAATTTTCACCTAATAATACTTTTAACTCACGATGTGTTTGTGGGGACACGAGCCCATCATCAGGAGGAGCACTTGTATACAAAGAACTCTTAAAACTCAATATATGAAACAGAAAAAATTTCAATAGGTTCCTCCCAAAGATGTATAGACAGTAAACCAGACATGAAAATCACATCAGAATTCATCAGAGAAATACAAACTGAAACAATGAAACATCACTACACACCTACTAGCTTGGCCAAAATCCTCAACTCTGACAACACCAAGTGCTGATGAGAATGTGGAGCAACAAGAAATCTTTTCCATCACAGGAAGGAATGTGAATGGTGCAGCCAATTTAGATGGCAGTTTTATAACCTCTTATGAAATTAAACACATTGCTGCTATCCTGTCTAGCAATCTCTGTCTTTGGTATTTACCCAAACCTAATGTCCACACAAAATCCTGCACAAGGATGTTTATAGCAGCTTTATCATAAGTGCCAATACTTAATGGGTGTCGATAAATAAACAGATAACTGTGATACATCTAGCCCATGGAACATTATTTACAGCTCAAAAGAAACAAGCCATCAAGTCATAAAAGACACAGAGGAATCAAATGGATATTTCTAAAAAAAAAGAAGAAAAATCAGAAAGGCTACAACATTGTATGATTCTGGAAAAGACAAAATTATGGAGAGAGGAGAAAGTCAGTGGTTGGCCAGGCATTGTGTAGTAATCCCAGCACTTGGGAAGCTGAGGCAGGAGAATTGTTGAGAGAGTTTGAGACCAGCATGGGCTGCAAAGTGAGTTCAAGGCCAGCCTGAACTGCATAGCAAAACCCTGCCCCAAAAAACAAAAAAAAAAAAAAAAAAAACCCAACTGAACTTTACTGTGAACTATGGACTTTAACTGACAACAGTATGTCATTGCAGGCTTATCACCTGTTTAAACAATGCACTACTCTGGTGGGAGACATGGATAGAGGGGCAGGCTGTGCATGTGTGCAACGATAACTTGGAAAATCTTTTTGCCTTTCACGCTGTTTTGCTGTGAAAGTAAAATGCTTTTAAAAATAAATATTAGTTGTAAACTGGGCATGGTGGTGCATGCCTTAATCCCAGCACTCGGGAGGCTGAGGCAGGAGGATCACTGTGAGTTCAAGGCCAGCCTGGGCTACAAAGTGAGTTCAAGACTAGCCTGAACTGCATAGTGAGACCCTGTCTCAAAAAGACTAAACAAACAAATAAACAAACATTAGTTTTAGAAAGGGACAGCTGACAGTTGGCACAGCTGCCATCTAGACTTCAGTGCAGTGCTTGATGACAGCATCATCCATAGGGAGCAGCAAGGGCCACAATGACGGATTACAGTAAGGAGCAGTGCAGAAGGTAGAGGCTCTGAAGTCCACCCACTCCAAGTCCTTCACAGCCAAAGTCTCTCAGCTACTCTTGTACAGCTCCAGTCCTTTTCATGTTCTCTTTCATCAGCAGGACAGTGGATGGTAAGGGGATGAATGAAGAGGGCCTTGAGAGTGAAATGTCTTGGTATTATCAAAAAATCAACCTAGCTTCCCCATTACTGTGACATCTAAGACTGGAGGAAATGACCAAACTGTGTAGACTATGCTCACATTTACATGTAGGGGAAAATACCCAGCTGAAGCTGCCCTTTATGAAATACTCTCCCTGGAAAATCTAGAAAAATAGAAGATAATGCTACCACAGACATCTTAAAATGATAAGAAAGGCAGACTAAAGAAAATCTCAGTATGGCCATCACTTTTACTCTGCTGACAGCTGTCCAAGAAAAAAAATTCAGTGAGCTAGGTGTGGTGGCGCACATCTGTAATCCCAGCACTCAGGAGGCTGCGGTGTTTGGGATCACTGCGAGTCAAGGCCACCTTGGGATACCTAGTAAGTTCAAGGCCAGCCTGAATTACATAGAGAGTCTGTCTCAAAAAAACAAAAAAAGGGCCCTCAACAGGCAAATGGACTGTCTCCATCTCCAGACATTCTTGACTACCAAAGCATCTATGGCTATACTGACAGGATTTTAGTTTTCCTTTCCTTTTATTCTAAGAAAAAAATAATTTTGAGGGTATTCTTCTGATAGTTTTCATCACTGAACTTATATAAACTGGTAACATTTCTTTTTTTTTTTTTTTTTTTTGGTTTTTCTCCGGTACCAGGAACCGGACTCACGACCTTGCACTTGCCAGGCAAGTGCTTTTGCCGCTGAGCTAAATCCCCAGCCCCAACTGGTAACATTTCAAAAAAAAGAAGAAAGGAACGGAGAAATGGAGGAAGTGAAGGGACAGAATTGGAGGTACTTTAATATAACAAAGTTTAGCCAGGGTATGGTAGCACATGCCTGCAATCCTAGCACTGGGAGGCTGAGGCAAGAGGATCACTAGAGTTGAAGGCTACAAAGTGGGTTCCAGGCCAGCCTACACTACAAAGTGGGACTCTGTCTCAAAAAAACAAAAAAAATGTTTAAAAAAAATTTCTAATTAGGCCGGGCGTCATGGCGCACGCCTGTAATCCCAGCACCTGGGAGGCTGAGGCAGGAGGATGGTTGTGAGTTCTAGGCCAGCCTGGGCTACAAAGTGAGCTCAAGGCCAGCCTAAACTGCATAGTGAGACCCTGTCTCAAAAAGACAAAAGAAAGGGGGCTGGGGATTTAGCTCAGCGGCACAGTGCCTGCCTGGCAAACACAAGGTCATGAGTTTGATGAAAAAAAAAAAAAAATTAATTAAAACACTAAAGAATTTTAAATCCAGTCAGCGTGTTGTTTTAATTCCTATCCTGGTCAGTGTCTATCAGGCTGTGAAAAAGGAAACAGGTAGTGACAGAAGCGCACTGCTCTAGGTCCTTTCATTCCTCACTCTGTTTTTAGGTGGCAGATGCGGACAGAGCTGTAGTTATTTATATCCCGGCATGCTGGGTTTCTGCATGCTTGGCCTTGGCATGTACAGTCTCTGCAGCACCCTTGGCAGCCAGGGGAGGCACCTGACTGCCTGGACTAAACCAGCGCTTTCTAATCTGACCCAAGCAAGGTACATTTGTGCATTTGACCCTGTGGATGGAAGGGAACAAACCCCAAAACAGAGATACATCTAAAGTGCCACAGTGTTGGGGTTGGGGAGAGGAAGGATTAGGAATGATGGTGTCAAGCCGGGCATGGTGGCGTATGCCTGTAATCCCAGCATTCGGGAGGCTGAGGCAGGAGGATCATTGCGAGTTCGAGACCAGCCTGGGCTACAAAGTGAGCTCAAGGCCAGCCTGAACTGTATAGCAAAACCCTGTCTCAAAAAGACCAAAAAAAAAAGGAATGATGGTGTCAAACGAGGCAGAAAACACAAGAGTGGAAGAGCCAAAGAAGGAAGCTGTCAAGCATGGAATGTGAACAGACACCACAGAAGGGCGGTTTAAACAGGGGTGACCTGACCACTCCAGAGCAGGACAGAAGAACCTGAGGAGCAGCATCACAGTGGGCGTGGGGCCCAGCTCACTGGCTCAACCAGGGACAGAGAGAAAGGGACAACATACGGTCATTCGCACTCCACAGCATCTTAACCAGGCTTCTCTCCAACCAGCAGAACCAAAATGCTGTTAGGAAAAACCTCTCCCTTCAATGAACTGACCAAGGAGCCGGGGATATAGCCCAGGGGTGTAAGTGCTTGCTTGGCAAGCGTGAGGCCATGAGTTCGATTCCTAGTACCAAAAATAAATAAATAAACAAACTGACCAAAACCCAAAAATAATCCTCTCCAAGAGCGGATACCACAGTATCCAGTGTCCTACTCAGACCTCAGCTATCCCCTTACCTGACCCTTCCATTTCAGAGACCATAAAGAAAAACAAAAGGCAGGAAATTACTTACCCAGGATGGCTGGGGACCTCTGAGAGGGACAGAGAGACACTCCACAGTACAACTCTGGTTCATGACCTTCCTCCCTCTCACCCAGGAATGGATGATAAAAGCTAAACTCGGAGGGGCTCTGTCTATTTTTTGAGATGGGTTTTTACTATGTTGCCTGGGCTGGTTTGGAACTCCTGAGTTCCAAAGATCCTCCCAAGTAGCCAGTACTACAGGTAGACACCATGCCTAATCCTTAGACATTCTTGACAAAAGTAAGCAACTCTTGTTTCATGCATTTTGTAATTTGTCAATACTTTTTATTGTTCATTAGTTTTGAGTATTGCAAAAGGAATTTTATTCCCCAATGATTTGCCAATCACAAAACTCATTACCAAGGACTATATGTTTGTGTGTGTATGCCTGCTCAGCATCCCCCTCTTCCCTACATCTGTGAGCAGACAGACAACTGCTTTAGCAGCAGGCCGGAATCACCACTCCCAGCAAGGCTGGGATACAAGAGGCTACAAAGATCCCAGACTTCCCAATACAGGACTTGCTCACTCTGCTCACAACTTCATTTTCTGAAAAGTTGGTATTTCACTTGTAACTTCCCAAGCCTATTAAATTATATACCTCCAATGCTTACTCCAACCCAGAAGGCGTACATGAGAAAGGCGGAGAGCTCGCCCACGGTCATGTGAGCACTGCCCATCAGCAGCCCTCCCTTGTATAGCACAGAGAGCACGATCAGGTTCCCGGAGAGCCCTGTCTGTCAAGGAAAAAACACACAAGTCAGGCAGGACCAGAGGCCTCTCAGGATGCAAAATGCATCAACAAGGCCTCTGGTTTACTCTTCTGGACATTAAATTCCAACTGAGTTTCAAATAAAAGTTTTAAAATATCTGCTACATTGAGAGAAATAACCACATCATCACGAAAACTCAGCTGCTAAGTCAACCACTGGGTTCCTGTCTTGCTCAACCTACTCAGTTTGCACAGGAAAAAAGCAGCCTCGAGGATCTGCTCTGACTAGAGGGAGAGCGGAAGTCTGCTCCACGTATCACGTGTTCTGATGAGTGCCCTCTGCAAGTAGGGGCTGGAACCCTGTGCATGGACTCTGCTCATTGCTGCCCTCTCTGGGCCACTGCTTCCTAGCTAGTTAATTGTGGCAAGGACTGAATCGCCTCTAAGGATTATTCCAGTGTAGGCACACCGTGAATTTTCCCACATGACAATCTTCTATTTCAGTATCTTATTTAAGCTCTCTCGCTCGCTCTCTTTTTTTTTTTGGTCTTTTTGAGACAAGAGTTTCACTATGCAGTTCACACTGGCCTTCAACTCACAGCAATCCTTCTGCCTCAACCTCCCAGTTTAAACTCATTTTCATACCTCTTTCTTGAAGTGCACTGAAGTTATTTTGGCTAATGCTCAGGAGATTTCAAATTTGCCCGCATCAGAACAGCCCAGAGCCATTCTGTCCAAATAGACTGTGAGCTCTAAATGGAGCTGAGGACCTCTGGCAACCCAGTGGCAAGTGGAGCCCATGCAGCTGCCTACACCCACCCTGGGAAACGGTCCCTGACCTCACCACCCGCTACCTCCTTCCTAAGCACAATTTATTTGCCTTCCTAACAATGACCAAGTCATTCTTAGCTTGAAGTAGGGTAAAACCATTTTCTACTATGGCATAAGCTACAGAATAAAAAAGTCTCACCATCACAGCATCTGCCCTTCCCATCCTCCCCAGAATGGTCTACAGTCTACGTACTGCTCCAAAGAAGCCGGCCCGAGCGAAGGCTTCCTTCCTTGCTAACTGCAGCACGTGGTCCACTTTGTCACTGTACTTCTCTACCTCCGTCATCTCTTTCCCAAAGGCTCGGACTGTTCTTATGTTCCCAATGCGCTCCTCAGCCAGCTGCGAGAGTGACAAACACAGGGCCAGGGGGAAGGGTCACAATTCAATCTGGAAGCAAAATCAAAATGTGATTCTCATTTAAAACTCTATCAATGCAAAGTCATTGGAGAAACACTACTAAGTCAGGAAAAAGGTAGCAAAAGAATACACAGAATGATCCTACTGTCCAAAAATGTGTATCTACATGTGCACATATCACAGAGACACACACAAATACATGATATACAGATATAAATGATGAATAGGTAGCAGCAGGACAGCAGAGATAGAAATATATGTTCACGCGGAGATAAAAAAACAGATTCCAGCAGGGCATGGTGGTGCCTTCAGGAAGCTGACACAGGAAGACTGTTGTGAGTTTGAGACCAGCCTGGGCTACAAAGTGAGCTCAAAGCCAGCCTGAACTGCATAGTGAGACCCTGTCTCAAAAAAAAGAAAAAAGGGGCTGGGGATTTAGCTCAGCGGCATAGTGCCTGCCTGGCAAGCGCAAGGTCATGAGTTCAATTCCCGGTTCAGGAAAGAAACAAAAAAAGAAAAAAGAAAAATAAAGAAATAGACTCCAGCCAGTGATACAGCTCAGTGGCATAAGCACCTGCCTGGCAAACGCAAGGTCCTGAGTTCAATTCCCGGTACAAAAAAAAAAAAAAAGAAATAGACTCCAAAATGTTAGTAACATTAATTCTGAGACAGGATTATCTGTATTTTTGTCCTTTTTCATTATATTTTCATATTTTCCAATGATAAACAAGCATAGCCAGGCATGGTAGCACACGCCTGTAATCCCAGCATTCGGGTGGCTGAGGCAGGGAGGATCCTTGTGAGTTCTAGGCCAGTCTGGGCTACAAAGTGAGTTCAAGGCCAGCCTGAACTGCATAGTGAGACCCTGTCTTAAGAAGACAAAAAAAAAAGAGAAAAACCCAAGCATGGTTTTTGAAACATACAAATGTAAGCTATTTTTAGCTTTTTTGTTTTTAAAAAAAATGCCCATTTAAATTTTTATTTTTGGGGCTGAGGATTTAGCTCAGGGGCACAGCGCCTGCCTGGTAAGCTCAAGGTCATGAGTTCGATTCCTGGTACTGGAGAAAAACCAAAAAAAAAAAATTATTTTTGCATGTGCTAAGGATTGAACTCAGGCCCTTGCCAGTGCTAGGCATATGCTGTATCACTGAGCTGCATCCTTAGCCCATTATTAGTTTTAAAAAAGGTACTACTTACTGCACGGCACTGCAAAGCTAGCTTTACTGAATTAATGATGGATACAATGTCATCCAGAAACTATTTCTAAAACATACTAGTTTTCTGCTCCTACCAGTAACAGAAATGGTAAGGAGGAAAAGCTGATATAATATTAAGTCAAACTGAATGTTGTCTGGGTTGTGGGTGGAAGCCAACTCCAGAGGTAGAGTACTTTATGTTCAGGGCCAGGGGGCCTAGCATGAGGGAAGGTGTTTCTTTTTCTTGTATACTAGGAGTTGAACTCAGGCAGCAGTGAGCTATGTCACCAGCCCTAAGCTGCCCACGCTGGCTAACTTGCCATCCTCCTACCTCAGCTTCCCAGTGCTTTAAAAAGTTCACATACTCTGTAGCTCTCCCCACAGCTCTGGCTCTGAGCCCATTCTCCTGGAGCTCACGAGCACAGGAAGGCTGTTACCTGTGTGGCTTGCGCCAGTGAGTCCTGTGTGGCTTTGCTCAGTTTCCGCAGATATCGACCATAAATCACAGCAAGGATGGACATTGGAGGGACCACACTTAAAACAAAGGTGGCTAGACTCGGTGACACAAAAAACTGTCAAAAACAAAAGCCAAGAGGTATTTGTCAGGTGGAGTGGTGAGACCGCATCACCTAGTGTGTACACGGAGACAGACTGGAAAGTGCTGTCTCAAGCTGTGTCTCCTGTGTGGGTGGACTTCTCAGACAGAAAATCCCACGAACACATAGTCTGCCACTGAGGAGTAACAGGACAGAGCACTCCTGACGGAAGACAAAACAGTTCCCCCTCAGACTAATTCTATCTATATCAGGCCACTTTATTCAACAGCAGAGGGCAGCTAGGCCAGCCACCCAGCAGGGAGGCCCTTTCTGCTGCACAATGGCCAGACTTCTGCGTTTGAGCCTGGATCCTCTTGAGACCCTAAATGACCAGAATAATGTGTCCCATTAAAGTGACTAAGTCAGAGAAGTCACTTCAACCCTGAATCAAACAATAGTCAGGAGTGGGCTGAGGGGTGGGGGCAGTGGCATACACCGGTAAACCCAGCACTCAGGGAGACCTTGTCTCAAAACAGAACAAAAAAGAGATGTGGGGGAAGAGAAAGTGCGCTAGCTGATGGAATGTCAGTGGACAGAGTGGGAGCTGTCTCCCGGCGTGGTGGGCTGAGGCCAGCAGGACCACACGTCTGGCCAGTGAGTGGAGAAGTCCCTCATGGCTGCAGAGGCTCAAAGAATAATCAGCTTCTAATGTAACAGAAGGGGTCCCATGAGCTTTCCAATGAGGGAATTGTTTTAAATAACATTAGTGTTTCTTTAACATACTAATTAAAATCTACCAAATCTCATTTGCACAGAAAATAGTGTAATCAGTATAAAGTCTCCTAAAATGCTCAGGAAACACTACAGACTGAAATTGAAAGTAATAGCTTTTTGTTGGTTTGCATTTGTTTGAAACAGGGTCTCAGTATTTAGCCCAGGCTGGCTCTGAGTTCACTAATAGCTCCGGCTAGTCTTAAATTTGCAATCCTCCTGCCTCAGCCTTCTGAGTGTTGGGATCACAGGCATGTACCACTACAACTGGCTTGTATATCTACTTTCTCACTCACAAATCATTACCGAGCACCTGCAACAAGCACTACAGGCATAGGAAGACCAGACCACGCAGTGGGAGTTGGATAATACACCAAGGAAAGAGAGAACAACCTCAGGTATGCCCTGTTCTTGGGAGGCCTTGATACCAAGCAAAGCACACAGAGGCCACATGTGTTCACAGAAGCCCAGGGTGGGCAGACAGTCCCTCCAGGCAACTGGGAGCACAGTCATGTCTCCGATGTGTCCACCATGCTGGGTAGCATAGCCCAGGGGACTACCCATGGTGGAGGCCAACTGCCCAGGCCACCCTCCCCTTTACTCTGACTACAGGCTCCATGAATGACTAAGACTAATGTGGAATCCCCTCCTGTCTTCACATGGGAAGGAGATGGCAGCGCACATCAGCAACTGGCAATACGGTGCAGGCAATGTTAGAATCTGGTGCTTTGAGCCCAGGAGTGTGTGCAGGGGAAACAAGGCCACATCTTGCTCCTCCAGCTAAAGACCAGATCTCAGTGATAACACCTCAGGAGGCCTTGTGATGGCCAAATGCCTGCTCCCCTGGGCTCCTGTGGACACCCCAACCCTCAGGGTGGCTATGAGGAAGGATGAGCCCTTGAGGAAATGACTAGAGTTAGATGAAGCCTGGGGAGGTAGAGCACGGGCTCTGGTGCAGAGGGAATGTCCTTTTTGGTTTTTTGTTTGTTTGTTTGTTTGTTTTTGTGGTACCAGGGATCAAACTCACAACCTTGCACTTGCCAGGCAGGCGCTTATGCCACTGAGCTATATCCCCAGCCCCAGAATGTCCTTACAGCAAGAGACACCAGAGCTGTCTTTTCCCAATGTGAATACGCAGCAAGACGCTGGCTGTCTATGGGTCAAGCAGGAAGACCTCAGAACGCCCATGGACTTCTGGCTCCAGAATGGTAGGAAATAAATGTCCGTTCTATAAGCCCCTGTCGGTGGTCCTCAGTTATGGTGGTCTGGGCAGACCAAGACAGGACCCTTTGAACTGGCTGACTGACTACACTGAAGTCTCTCCCACTGCTATAGGAAAAGGGAACCTGAGGGTACTTCCCAGCTTGACCTCTTCCTGAACCCTAGAACCATTTGCATTTGGAAAACCAGAGTTAAGCACTGGACAAGTCTTCTTTGGGAGTCTACTTCCCACTTGGCTGGGAAAACAGGGGCCCTTAAAACTGTTTCCATTCGCTCTGTCAGTCATACATAACAGGCTGACTATGGCCCTACCCTCCTACTCCAGCGCGGTGTGCGGGACCCAGAATGGGCGAAGCCCCAGCCCTTCCAACATGTGAACAAGGGTCAATCCACTGCACCAAACAGTGTTGTGCGAAGTAACAGCCTCCTGTGGCATGGGGCACTTAACTTATGGCAGGTGTGATGGGAGAACACACTATTAATGCAATTTCTAATTACTTTAAATTTAAAACACAATAGTGTTTTATCCAGTCAGTTATTAGTAAGTTTTTGGTTTTTTGTTTTGTCTTTTTGAGACAAGGTCTCACTAAGCAGTTCAGGCTAGCCTCGAGCTCACTTTGTAGCCCAGGCTGGCCTAAACAATCCTCCTGCCTCAGCCTCCTGAGTGCTGGGATTACAGGCGTGTGCCACCATGTCTGGCTCTTTTTGTTTTTTTGAGACAAAGTCTTCCTATGTACTCCACACTGGCCTTTGAACTTGCTGTGTAGTGCAGGCTGCCCTCAAACTTGCAGCGATCCTCCTGTCTCAACCTCCCTAGTGCTGGGATTACAGGCATGCACCACAACCCTCTGGGAAGCTTTTTAATATGCCTGATTATGTCAAACGATCTTTTCAATTGCAAATCTAAATGCAAATCAAGCCAGGCATGGTGGCACACACTGGGAGGATCACTAGGAGTTCAAGGCCATGCTGGGCTACAAAGTAAGTTCAAGGCCAGTCTGAACTACCTAACAAGATCCTATCTCCAGTAAAAAAGAAACGCAGATCAAGCATTTTCAATGAAAATCTTGTG
>NW_004955492.1:8541016-8549223 GCF_000276665.1 Chinchilla lanigera | reverse complement strand
AAAAAAAAAAAAAAAAAAAAAAAAAAAGAAGAAAATCTTGCATTCAGTTATAATGCTTTATAAGTATAAGATATCAGATTTTGAAGTCATAACATGAAAAAAGTATTACGAAATATTTCATCAACAATTTTTATAATAATTACATGTTGGAATAAAATTTTGTTTATAATGGATTAAACAAAACATTGCTGACATTAATCCTGTTTCCTTTTGCATTCTGAATATGGTTAGCAGAAGATCGTGATCACAAATCACAAAATGTGTTCCCATCAGCCAGCAATGCTGCTCCAAATACAGATGCCACCTGGGATGTGAAGGAGCAGATGAAAAAGGTGAGCCACCACTGGAGGTAGGCAGACCGTGGACACAGGGCCCCCGAAGGCTGTGGGAGCAGAGGCCACCCCCACAGGCCGAGGGTGCAGAGACATCCTCCCTGTGGGCTATGTGGCACCACAGAATGCCCCAGAGGCGCTACATGTAAACAGCCCCCATGGGCTATGGGCACAGAACACCCTATAGGCTGTAGCGCATGAGACCTCCAAACCCCATGGGCACAGAGACTACCTGGAGACCATGGGTACAGAGATTCCAACAGGTGGTTCACGTGCACAGAAGACGGGATCCATTCCCCTAAACCTGCTCCTCAGCCTGTCACGGCTGCTCTACCTGCTGATCTCTGCTGCTTCACTCCAGGTTCACATATGCTCAGAAAACCCCTCTCCCCAGATAACACCCATTCTGGAGAGGTGTAGGCCAGGAAGCCAGGTAGAACAGGCCACCCCCACATCTCCATAGCCTCCAGGACTCCTTAAGAAGAGTTTGCTGGGCCCCTGAAACCTCCAGACTGGAGGTTCCCAGGGAAGGGGCCAACTTACCATCATGCCCACGCCCACCGAGGCCTGGGCTCCGGCCCTGAGCCCATCTGAGAGGTTTTCAGTCACTGAGCGCCCTAGCAGTGCAGTGTCAGATGAGAGGCGGTTAATCAGTTCTCCTGTGCGAGTCTTATCAAAGAAAGCAACCTCCTGCCTCAGAACGGAGGAGAACAGTGAAGTCCGAAGTCTGTTCACAATTCGCTGGCCTACAAAGCAAAGAAACCAGCTCACAGCAGGAAGAGCAGCCAATACCATCAAAGGCAGTGTCCAACATGCAGTGGCCTGGCCTGGTGTCAGAGCCCTCCTGAGCCATGGGGCCTCTATTGCACAGATCCCACCAGTACAGACAGAATGACCCAACCCTGGCACACTGACAATCATCTTTAATAAATACAGACTGTGGGCAGAGGTGAAGCAAAAACAGTAATAAAATGCAGCACGACCAAGACACGTTTTAAAAGTATTATTTTTGTGGGTTTTTGTTTTTGTTTTTGTTTTTGCTTTTGTTTTCATTTTTGAGACAAGGTCTTGCTATGCAGTTCAGGCTGAGCTCACTTTGTAGACCAGGCTGGTCTCAAACTCGCAATGATCCTCCTGCCTCAGCCTCCCAAGTGCTGGGATTACAGGCGTGCACCACCACACCTGGCTCTAAAAGTATTATTTACAAAGTTTTCTTATTTTAATTTCTACAAGCTAATTTTGTTCCTTGCTGACAACCCTTTTCTGCACTGAAATTTCCAACGGCAAACACTAATTATCCATGGAGAATTTTATTAGCTAAATGAGACATAGAGGATTTAAAGAGTCAGTGTCCAGCTCTGCCAGGGATAACAGCAGGCCTCTCCATAGGAACACCACAAAAGTTACCATCCCAGCCTACCACACAAACACAGAGCAGACTGGTTTCTGAAACTCCTTGAAGAAGCCCGGAACTCCACCCTAGGCCAAGGTCCTTGTCCTTAAACTTCCTGTTAGGATAGATTTGGAGTTTGCCCCTCTGTTCAAGTCTGACCTTGGAAAAGAACTGAGAAGGGACAGCTTAGCCTAGAAGGACATATATGGCCTTCTCTGGCCAAGAACTCGGATTTGTCCCCACCAGATGTGATGCAGGATAGGAGAGACAGGGACTTCAGGTATTGAACCTTGAGGCCAAATCAAACACAGGGTCCCTGCATCTAACCAAGCAGCCCCTCACCTGAGGACTGCATGAGGTAGACTCTGACGGCATTGGCAGAAGCTCCACACAGGAACACACCGGTGAGTCCCAGGCACAGGCGGGTCAGGCTCGCACCATAGTCCGAGGTGGGGTTGGTATAGATGATGTCAATGATCTTTCCCAGGAAGAAAGGAGCAGACATGGTGATGACACTGGACACAGCCAGAAACCCAACAGCAGCTGGAAGACAGGAGGACATGCTCATGCTCACAATGCTTGGCACTGGAGCAGGTTGGAGTTCCTGACACCCCCTTCCCAGACTTTCAGGCTCACTTGCTGGGGTGAAAGGGAAGGACCAAATGGTTCTAGGCTGAGAGTAAGCAAAGTGACCATAAGGGAGCAAGTGACTGTGCTCCCAGACGAGATGGTATTTAGGTTTATTCACCCCTTCCTTGCCAGAAATGACAGAGCCAACTATGGCATCCGTTCTGGCTTCCATCCATGGCTCTGGATCTTAGATGCTCTTCTTTCTGACTTCGTGCCTCATGGTATTACTGCCTGGCATCCCATTGTATCTTAGCCTGAAGGTCAGACTATCCAGGCAGAAGTCTCAGCCATGTGGAGCACGTACTTCAAAGTCCTCCAAATAACCTTTGGGAAGCAGTTGCTAAAATCCATTACTAGAGCCGGGCGTGGTGGCGCATACCTGTAAACCCAGCTCTTGGGAGGCTGAGGCAGGAGAATCTGCAAATTCGAAAACAGCCTGGGATACAAAGAGAGTTTAAGGCCAGCCTGAACTGCACAGCAAGACCCTGTCTCAAAAAGACACACAAATAAAATAAAATAAAATCCATTACTTATGGGTTTCTTCTTAATGTTATTGCACCAGGGAATAAAGCAATTGGAATAACAGCACAATTTGAAAACAAATAAGGACGTAACTGTTCATGTGCCTAAAAACAAGACAAAGGGGATCTAGTCTCATTAGAAAATACTAAGAAAATCCAACTACAGTCAAGCAAGGTGGCACACACCAGCACACAGGAGGATTGCCATGAGTATGAGGTCAGCCTGGGCTACATAGTGAGCTCAAGGCCAGTCTGAACTACATAGCAAGACCCATCTCAAAAAAAAAATCTAACTAGGAACAATGTATACCACAGATAATTGGGGGATATAAAGAGAAAATAAATTTAAGTTACAAAAAACCACCATTTTTCAGCTATGGAATTGGTGAAGATCCCTATGTCAACATGTGCTGGTGAAGCACTTATGTTGCTGGAATATAAACTGGCAGAATCTCAGTGGAGAGAAATCTGACCAGTCATCTGTCTCTCAGATTGTAAATGCACATTCCTTTTGATCTCATAGTGCTATAGACTGAAGATGTTGAATATAGCATTGGTTATACTAGCAAAAGAATCAGAATATCCTAAACCTCTATCAATCAGGGATGTTAGAGCTATCATATTCATTTTATTAATACTATCATATAATTATAAGGAATGAGGTGACTCTAGGTATGTGCATGAACAATCTACCAAGATATTCTGTGAGTTAAAAAAAAAAGTTCAGGATGAGTTCGAGACCAGCCTGGGCTACAAAGTGAGCTCAAGGCCACCCCAGCCTAAACTGCACAGGGAGACCCTGTCTCAAAAAGACTACAATAAAATAAAAATAAAAATAAAAATGACAAACAAAAAAGTTTAGGAGAACTGGACATGGTATCACAGGCTTGTAATCCCAGCGCTTCAGAGGCTAAGGAAGGAGGATCGCCACAAGTTCAAGGCCAGTCTGGGCTACATAGTGAGTTTGAGGCCAGTGTGAACTTACACGGAAAGATCCCGTCCCCAACCCCGCCAAAAAAATTCCAGGACAGCCACGAATGGTGACACATGACTATAATCCCAGCTACTTGGGAGACTGAGGCAGGAGATCACAAATTTAAGCCCAGTCCAGGCAACTTTATTTTTTTGTTTTTAATGTGTGTTTTGTTTTTTGTTGTTTTGTTTTTCTGAGATGGTCTCACTATGCAATTCAGGCTGGCCTCGTACTCTCAGCAATCCCCCTGCCTCAGCCTTCTACATGCTAACCTTGGCAATTTTAGTGAGAATTTGTCTCAAAATAAAATGTAAAAAGAGCTGAGGATGTGGGTAGTGTTGGCCCTGTGGTTTCAACCCTAGCACTGCCCAAAACAAACAAACAAACAAAAATTCACAAAATGTCCAGGACACAAATATTAACATTTTGGGAGCTTTTTTTGCTTCTTGGTTTTTGGAGTCTTTATGAGCGCAGGACATGTCCGGATAAGTAATAACCAACAGTGACCCAGCTTCCTTCTAAGAATGGCACTGAGCAAGTGGGTGCAGGATGGCTTCCTTGGATTTGGTGCTATGTACACATTACCTACGCAAACCTAGCAGGAGCCTAGCTGGTCGACAGTGAGGCTCCAGGGTGGACACAGCTTGATGGAGCCATGCAAGGTGGGAGGTCCCAGCACTCTGCAAATGACAACTGCTTCTACCTGCCTGCACTCACACTTCAGTCAGATGGGAACACTGGTTGTCTGGCAGACAGTAGAGCTCTGGGAGAAATATAAGCTATTAAGTGGGGCACTGAATGCTTTTTCCTAATCTTTCCCCAGACCTGCTCTGATGCTTCCCTTAAAGTGCAAATACCTGGGCTGGGGATATAGCTCAGTGGCACAAGCGCCTGCCTGCCAAGTGCAAGGTCCTGAGTTTGATCCCCAGTATCACAAAAACAAAAAAACAAAAAACAGAAACAAAAAGTGCAAATACCTGTACTTGCCCGTACTTGCCCTTCCTGTTTGTCTCCTACATTTCCCATCTTTTGGCATTCTAAACCTTTTATTGGTTTATTGTCATCTCCCCATTCCTTTGGGGGGAGGGGTGTTTTTTGTTTGTTTTGAGACAGATTCTCACTATGTAGTTCAGGCTGGCCTTCAACTCAGGATGCAGCCTGGCTGGCTCAAACTTGTGCCAATCCTCCTGCATCAGCCTCCTGAGTGCTGAGATTAGGGGCATGTGCCACCATGCCTGTCTGTCATTTCTTCAGTAAGATATAAGATTTTGGTTTGTTTTGTTCACTGCTATATCCTCACTACCTAAGCAAAAGCTCAATCAGTATTTGCTGAATGAATGAATAAGTGAAATGAACTTCGGCAACAGTGGTAGTAAAGTCTCATCAGACCAAAGTCCTTCGAAAACCTAATTAGAAAAGTAAGGCCTGGCACTCCAGAAAGTCCACATGCCTTCTTTAAAGACCATAACCCCAATGTACTAGATAACATGAACCTGGCCAACGGCTGTTTCATTTTGATGTAAGGTGGAGGGTCTTGTTTCCAAGCACCACGCTCCTGGTGACAGTGCCCAGCAGGACTGAAAATCCAAAAGGCATGGAAGCCTCTGACGACACACAGCTCAGCCTCATGAATGGGAAGAGGTTGTCCTGGTGGCAGGCGTTGAGCACACAATTCTCCCCAAAAGTAATGCATGAAGCACTGTGAGGGTCAGTCTGTGTCCCTCCTCCAGTTTTTAAATCAAAGTTGTTAACCTGGAGTAGGAATCTACATTTTATGAATGAAGTGCCCCATGATTCCAGCTCTGATTGGTTGAATCCTAACTCATTCCAGGATACTCCCCCTCAGTTTTACATTTCAACTAACTAAAATGGAACCCCCACATGCTAGGATTGCTCCAGGATGGTAAAGTAGTAAATAACAGAGAAACAGCTTCAAAGATTGGAGTCCAGATGCTGGAATATAGTAATGTGAGGAAAAGAAGAAGGAGGGAAGTAGGTCCGCAGGACCCAGCAAGGATGTGAAGTGAAAACTAAAGCCCATGGGAAAAGCCAACCAGTGCCTTCTCCTGAGCCCTGACTCACTGCATGCAAGGGGCAGCTTGAACCTGCAGAGCACAGTGAGTGCTGCAGACGCACAGTGACTGCTGACAATCCTGGAGGCCTCCACTGAGAAACACACCAGTGCAGTGGAGCAGTGGACACAGTGGACTGCAGGGGCTGGTGAGTTATTCGTGTTTAGACATCCCCCAGGAGAGGATGACTGGCCTGTAGCTATCTTGGAGAGAGGCCAACTGAACTCAGTACTCACAGCAGCTGTGGGCTGGCTCTATCTAGTGGCTCCCAGTATCAGGGTAAGGTGGACCTGAGTCCGAGTCAGTAGCAGGTCAAGGAGTACAACTGCAAGCCAGCAGGAGGCACACGGAGTATTGCAGGCTGAACAAATCTGGTTCCAGCCTCACAGCCAGAAATCAGCCTGAACTTTAGTGGCACTAAAGGCGCAGGATTGCTGGGATTATCCACTAGCCTGCCATAAATCTATGGCAGGCTTGCTGGGTTAATCAACATGAATCTGTCTGTCCACTTTACCAGTGACAGCCGAAACACACTCTGAAGTGGACATTTTTTTCCTTCTTTTTATTTTGTTTTTGTTTTGTTTTTTTCCTGATCATCAGTTCTTGTTTTTATGAGTGTGAACACTGTTTCTAGTTTCTGTTGTTCTTGTTTTGTTCTGTTCTTGTTTTTATTTCTTTCCCTGCTGTCTTCTTCACCAGTTTCTCACAGTTCACATAATCTTCCTTTGTCCTCCAGCCTTACTTCCAATCTCTTTCTCTTCTTCCATTTTTCTATTTTTTCCTCCTAAGCCTTTTTAAATTTTCTCCCTGAAGGTAGAAATCACTGTACTGAAGGCATATTATACTAAGTACAGTGGGATTGCTCAGGGATGGTAGAGTAGTACATAGCAGAAAAATAGCCTCCCTGAGACTTGTAAATTGTACTCGCAATTTGTAAACTATACTTGCAATTTTGTAAATTTGAGAATTATATTACACAATTTTTTGGTTTGCTTTAGATTGTGTGATACAACCACAAATCTAGTTCATAAGTTAAAAATGGCAAATTAAAGTTGTCATTTTCTAGGCTGTTTGATGCTATTGTTATTGCTTATTGCACTACTTTACCCAAGGTGAAATAATTGTTTGAATCAGCCATTCTTCCTGGTATGCCAAGACTGAGATTGCCTAAGGGTCATTAAAAAATACTATAGGCCAGTGCCAAAGAACCATGGGCTTGGCCAAAAGGGCAACAACTTCTCAACCCCAGTAAATTGAATAAGTAGGATCTTGCAACACATTCAAAACCCAAACGCCATCTACACCTGGAAGACACCTGTGAGTAGTCATTTCCTAAAGGTTCTAAACACTAACACTAAAGCTACTTACCATAAGCAACTTATAAGCATCAGGCCAAGAATTAAACTAAAAAAAATAGAAAATGAGAAAACACTGAAGCAAGATGCAGGCTGGATGTGGTGATTACAGATTACACCTGTAATCTCAGAACTCAGGAGGCTAAGGCAGGAGGATCATTGCGAGTTTGAGGCCAGCCTGAGCTACAAAGTAAGCTCAAGGCCAAACTGAACTGCATAGTGAGACCTTGCCTCAAAAAAAAAAAAAAAAGAAATAAGATGAAACCCCAGACTAAACTTCCACCTTACCAAAGGCAAACCCAGGAGGCAATAAGGTGGAACAATTCAAAAGCTGCCTGCCTGAACTCTCTGAAGTGGTAACAGTGAAAGTAATAAAGCAGATGCATGGGGCTCTAGAAAAAAACAACCAGAAATAACTTCTCAGATTACTACAGAGATGGTGACCATAATGAAGGACAAGCTTAGTGACTCTAGAGCAGATACAGATTTAAAAAAAAATAAAGGGGCCTAGAAAAATGATGGAAACTATGAAGGCCCAACATAGGAAAGAAATGGAATCAATGAATCAGATTCAATCAGATATACAGGAGATTAAAACTTCCATTAAAAGGGGCTGGGGATTTAGCTCAGTGACACAGTGCTTGACTGGCAAGCACAAGGTCGTGAGTTTGATCCCCGGTACCAGAAAAAAAAAAACAAAAACAAACAAAAAAGTCCTTTGAAAGTACATGCAGCAGAATGAACCAATGTGATATTCTGACACAATATCAAATATAGAATATAGGACTATGGTTAGCAATCTTGAAAGATTTCTTAAAAATAGTAAGAGACCTATAATCCCAGTACTTGAGAGGCTAAGGCAGGAGGATCAGTGTGTGAGTTTCAGGCCAGCCTCGGCTGCAAAGTGAGTTCAAGGCCAGCCTGAACTGCA
>NW_004955492.1:8539236-8540916 GCF_000276665.1 Chinchilla lanigera | reverse complement strand
AAAAAAAAAAAAAAAAAAAAAGTAAGGGACCATAAAAAATCCATCCAATAGCCGCTAGATGGTACAAAAAAAATGTAAGATTGATCAGAGTCAATGAAAAAGCAGGAGACAGTGCAAATAAAAGCTGGCAGAAGTAGCAACAGAAAACTTCCCAAGCAGGGAAAAAGAATCTGACATATACATAAGTGAGGCAAATAGAACTCCAATTAGCCATGATTTAAAAAAAAAATACACAAGGCATGTAACAGTCAAGACTCCAGAAACTGAACACAAGAATATTAAACACTGTTAGAGAAAAGAAGCAAATCACCTACAAAGCAAAGCCCTTCAGAATCACAGCAGATTTCTCAACACAAACCCTCACATCAAGAAGAGCTTGGAGTGAAGTATTTGAAGCCCTCCAACCCAGATTGATGTACCCTGCAAAACTATCTTTCAAAATTGATGGAGAAATAAAACACTTCCATGACAAAGAACACCTGAAGAAATTCATGACCACCAAGCTAGTACTTCAAAATGTTCTGAAGGACATTCTAGAAAGAGATAACAAAGGTTACAACTCCAAGACCCCAACAGAATGGATCCACCTGGCAAGGCAAGTAATTAAACAGGGGAAAAAGAGAACCAATAATATGAAAATAACATGACAAGGATAAGATACACATGAGTTATAACCATCAATGTTCATGGTCTCAATTCAACAATTAAAAGAAACAGACCCAACAATATGCTGCACATAAGAAACATATTTAATTTAAAAATAAATTCAGAGACTGAAAGTCAAAGGATACAAAACAATACTCTATGAAACAGGAACCCAGAAAAAAGCAGGGGTGCCTATTCTATTTGCAGAATTCCACAAGAAATTTATGTTTATTTTTATTTATTTATTTATTTATTTATTTATTTTTTGCGGTACCGGGAATCAAACTCACGACCTTGCGCTTGCCAGGCAGGCGCTAATGCCACTGAGCTATATCCCCAGCCCTCCACAAGAAATTTAGAGAAGACCTAATGCCACTATTTCTCAAATTCTTTAATGAAATTGAGCTGGGTGCGGTGGCACATACCTGTAATCCCAGCACTCAGTAGGCTGAGGCAGGAGGATCATTGCAAGTTTGAGACCAGCCTAGGCTCCAAAGTGAGCTCAAGGCCAGCCTGAACTGCATAGCAAGACCCTGTCTCAAAAAGACAAAAAGAGAATGAAAGAAAATGGAAAGATATCCATTTTTCTTGGGTGGGAAGAGCCAATATAGTGAAAATAGCCACACTTCCAAAATTATTATACAGATTTAATGCAATTCTGATAAAAATACCAATAGCATATCTCACAGAATTAGAGAAAATAATCCTATAATTCATTTGAAACCAGAAGAGGGGCCAGGCATGGTGGCACATGCTTGTAATCCCAGCACCTGGGAGGCTGAGGCAGGAGGGTTGTCTCAAGTTCAAGACCAGCCTGGGCTACAAAGTAAGCTCAAAAGCAATCTGAACTACATAGCAAGACGCTGCCTCAAAAAAAAAAAAAAGAAACCAGAAGAGACCTAGAACAGCAAAAGCAATTCTGGGCAACAAAGGCAAGGCAGGGGCATCACAATTCCTAACTTGAAATTATACTACAGAGCTAATGCGATTAAAAACAGCATGGTGGTGGCAAAAACAGAAAAAAAAAAAAAAAAA
>NW_004955492.1:8532239-8538321 GCF_000276665.1 Chinchilla lanigera | reverse complement strand
AAAAAAAAAAAAAAAATCAGACCACCCAAATTTAAAGACCCAATCCAGAAATGGGTATCTGAAATGAAAAGACACTTTCAGATGAAAAAGCAGAAATAGCAAATAAATGTATGAAAAAATGAGAGCTGGGGATATAGCTGAGCGGCATAGCACCTGCCCGGCAAGTGCAAGGTCCTGAGTTCAACTCCAAGTACCAGAAGGAAAAAAAAAAGAATGTAGGGTATGTGCATATGTGTATGTACGTGTATGTGTGTGCATGTAGACAGCAGTATTAATCATATGCTTTTGGACCAGGGACATAATATAGTTCAGTGGCACAGCACCTACCTGGCAAGCATGAGGTCATGAGTTTGATTCCCAGCACCAAAAAAAAAAACAGAAAAAGTGTTCAACATCACTGGTCATTCAAGAGGTAGTAATTAAAACAATTCCATCTCACTCGTGGATAAACAGCTATTATCAAGAAACCAACCAAAAACAAATGTTGGTGGGGCTGTGAGGAAAAAGGGACCTTTCTCCACTCTTGGTGGAAATGTAGACTGATGTAACCACTGTGGAAATCAACGTGGAGATTCCTCAGAAAACAAAAACTACAGGTTCCATTCAACCCAGCTATTCCCCTTCTTGGTATCTTCCTGAAAGAATTAAAAGCATCATACCACAGTGATATACAAACACTGTGTTCATAGCAGCACATTCTGTAACAGCTAAATCTTGGAAACAGCCCAACTGTCCATCCACCAATGAATGGATAAAGAAGATGTGGCATTTTCATACAATGGAACACTAATCTGCCATAAAGGATAAGCTTCAGACATTTCTAGCTAAATGGATGCACCTTGAGACCGTACTCTTTAAGTGAAATAAATTGGACACTTGTGTAAATATTGCTTCGTTTCTCTGGTGTGAGAAACAAAGTATAAGGACTAAAACGTGTAACATATTGGTAAATGGGAAGAAAACGTTCAAATGTGAAGTGGAACAAGGGAGGGGGAGGGGAAAATCCAAGGAGGGACAAGATGATAAAAAGAATAGGACAAAATGGAATGAACTGTTTGTAAGTAAGGACAGGAAGAGGGTTTGGAGGGGAAGGGAATGGGAAAAAGAGATATATCTTGTACAGGTACAAATTCCCTATGATAAATGTTACCATTATGTACATCTAAAATGTACCAATAAGTCAGGGATATAGCTCAACTGCAAGGTCCTGAGTTTGAGTCCTGGTACTAAAAAAACAAAAATGTGCCAATAAAAAAATCATTAAAGGCCAGGCGTGGTGGCGCATGCCTGTAATCCCAGCACTCAGGAGGCTGAGGCAGGAGGATTGTTGGGAGTTCGAGACCAGCCTGGGCTACAAAGTGAGCTCAAGGCCAGCCTGAACTGCATAGTGAGACCCTGTCTCAAAAAGAAATTATTAAAGAGCAGGGTGTGATAGTGCACACCTTTGATCCCAGTATTCTGAAAGCTGAGGCAGGAAGATCATTGCAAGTTGGAGACCAGCCTCGGCTACAAAGTGAGGCCAGCCTGAACTGCATAGAGAGACCCTGTCTCAAAAAGACAAAAAAATAAAAATTATTAAAGTGTGTGCATGTATGTGTGTGTGCGCACGTGTGCATGCACGTTTTGCAGTAGAGTCTCACTATGTTGCTCAGGTTGGCCTTGAACTGCAGGACTCAAGCAATCCTCCTGCCTCAGCCTCCCAAGTAGCTGGTTCTTTTGGTTTTTTGGGGTTTTTTCTGGTACCAAGAATCGAACTCATGACCTTGCGCTTGCCAGGCAGGCGCTGTGCCACTGAGCTAAATCCCCAGCTCCCCCCACTTTTTTTTTTTGGTCCTCCCAAGTAGCTGGGACTACAACCATGTACCACCACACCTGGTTTAAAAAAAGCTATACTGACAGCTTGTTTTATTGCCATTTTCCTCTTTCTCTTACAAGCTGAATGGAAGTAAAATAAAACATTTTTCTAGCTTTTATTACCTGGGTTCTTTCTCTTTTTTTTTTTAAATGATACTGGAGATTAACTAAGAGAGTCCTGAGCTACAGCTCTAGCCCACTTTATTTTTATTTTGAGATATGGTTTTACTAAGTTGTCCAGGCTGGTCTTGAACTTCCACTCTTCCTTCAGCAGGCTTTCCCAGTAGCTAGGATAGTAAGTGTGCTGCCAAATCTACATCTACCCAGCTGGTTCTTATGATCAAGTCCTGACTGCATGTCACTGCCTTCTAATATGAATGAATGACCTTGCATTTGAGGTTCTATCCCTAGCCCTGGACAGGCTCAGTGCATGCTGATTCTTCTCACATTTGACTCCACCTTTTCCTCATGGCTGAGTTGCTAGCTTGCTCCCCCACTTGCCTGACTGGACCCTAGCCACTTCCTCTGTCAACTCCTGATATATCTTCAAGCACTGTCCCATTATTCTCATTCTCCTGCGTCATGGCACTCAAGGGTGAAAAGAACTCCAGCTCATTCTGGGCATGGTGACACACACACTACAGGAGGCTGAGGCAGAAGGGTCTCAAGTTCCAGTCCAGCATGAGTAATTTAGCCAGTTAGTAAGAATCTCAAAATAAAAATTTAAAAACCTGGGAGTTGTAGCACAGCGCAAAGGCCCTAGGTCCAACCTTCAGTAGTACCCTCCCCCCAAAAAAGGTTTGACTGCCCATGCCTTGCACCCTGTCCTGGGGGAAATACTGCCCCATCTAGGTGTCAAGATGCAGCAACTCTCCCCTCTCCATGCACCCACAGCGTGCTCACTGTATCCCCTGCAGTCACCTGAAAGGAATCCTTGTGAAATCCAGCCCCAGCCCAACAGCTGTCAGGTTGTAGGAATAGTCTTGATCTCACAACACATGACCCTTTACCAGTAATTCAAAGAGGAGGAGGTGCCTGCCCTCCAAGCCCTCCACATATGCCTGCACCCGACACTGGTGGTACACTGTGCCACCACAGCCCAAACAGAGACTGAGCGGGCAAGCAGGGGCCAGCTATCTCTCAGAGCCAAGGCACAGCACACAAAAGGTCTCCTGGGGGGCGTCACATTCTCAGGACACTGCACCCTGAGGGGCCCCCACCATTATCTGGCACAGGGCAGCTGATGAAATGCCTGCTATCTGGTCAGCGCACACCCAGCTCCTCCTGGGGCTCCTGTACCTCCTGAGGGTGCCTGTAGCTAAAATGATAAGAAGTTCTCAGGGTGAAAGAGCTCTGGACAACTCAGCTGCCAGGCAAGGAGCAAGAGGGATGGCAATCGCATTAGCCCTGCTGTGGACAAGCACCTGCACACGTTTCATAGACAGGCCCTGTTTTCCAAGGTCCAGACACAAATTCTTACTCTCACAGCTTTCTAACCACATAGTTCAGGACCATACTCCATACCTGGAGAACTGCTAAAGCCAGTGGAAGAAATGTCATTGAAATATAAAACAATTTTGAAGAGATTTTTGTAGTAATTTTCTAAAAATTAACGAACATCAGAATTCTCTTCACCTTGGCATTTTTGGTCTCCTGTCTTAAAGACACACACAGTGACTGTGCCTGCTGTCTCTGGGGGGTGCCAAGGCCTGAGGCCTCTCTCAGGAGGATCTGTTATGAATTAACGGTGGTGATCCTACTTCCTCTTGGCTCCACAAATATCAACAACCACAGCAGCTTTTGTATGTAATGTACAAAGACTTTTGAGGAAACTGTAAACGCTAAAAATGGGTTTTCATCAGATTTCCTCATAACCTATGTGTTTTTCTGTTTAAAAAGGCTGCTGTAACTTTCCAAGATGACTCGTGCTACATTTCCCAGATGGAGCTTGTACTTTTTATTTTTGCTTTTACCCTCTTTTTCTTTTTGCTTTTACCCTCTTTTTCTTTATACATGGCCCAGGCTCACTCTGCAAGCCAATTTTAACTCCACTCTTCACTTTTACTTTCTTGAATAAACTTTGTCACTGTTAAAAAAAAAAGTTAAAAAACCTGGGTGTGGTGGTGCAGTGGGGTTTAAAGCCAGCCTGAACTACACAGTGAGACCCTGTCTCAAAAATAAAAGTAAATGAAAAGTTTAAAAAAGTCAATGTGCCAACCACAGGCTGATTTCTCAAATCGCTCATTCAACGTTTTGATGAGGTAGCCCAGCTCCTAGGATGACGGAAGGAGCTGCTTGTGCCTTGTTCAAGTCAGTGTTCACAGCACACTCCATGGGCAGGGTGCAGACAGGAAAGAGGTCACTGGGCCAGCGGTTAGTAGGCAGGTCTGGGCACAGCAGCACTAGCAAAGCCTCACTAGAGACCCTGGACAGCTAATGTTTCAAAACGAATTTTCCTACTGACTGGAACACTCACGGGTGTTCTGGGCACACTTCAGCACCCAGGGCTCCAGCATCCATCTGCCTGGCTGAGCAACATCTCTCTTTATCTAAGGCAGCCCTGCTCCGTGCTGCACACAAGCCAAGAGCAGGGCAGGAAGATAAATCAGGCACAACTGCTTTTCCGCCAAAATCTACAATGAAGTAACTCTCTTCATGCATAAGCATACCAAGAATTCCCCTAGACTCTGTGCAGGCAGCAGATGAAAGGTGGCACCTACCTGTCCTCAAAGTACACACCTGCCCCAAATCCCACATCACTCCCCACGAGGGCACTTTCTACATCAAGAGATGTGTGACAGGCAACCTCTGAAACTCTCTGCGTTATTGTATCCAATCATGACGATTTCCTCAATGTTTCATTCCCCTAAGCTAGAATCCCCAAGAGACCGGACCACTCATTTTCTGTTGGCCAGTGTGACCCCACAGACAAGAGCTCAACACACGTTTTGAACTGTAGTCTTTGTACTGAGCTACATCCTTAGTCTTGTTTTTTTATTTTTTTTTGAGGCCTAGTCTTGCCAAATTGCTAAGTTGTTCAGGTTGGGTGGGCTCCAACTTTTGACCCTCCTGCGTCAGCCTCCCAGAGTGCTGTGATTATAGGCAAGAGCCACTGGATTAAACACATTTTTAAAGAAGGAATGAACAATTAGAAAAACCTCAAAAATTTCTAAATTTTATCAGGCCCTTATGTTTTTTTGGTTTTTGTTTGTGTTTTGGTACTGGGAATCAAACTCAGGACTTTGTACTTGCCAGGCAGGCACTTGTGCCACTGAGCTATATCCCTGGCCCCAGGCCCTTATGTTTAAAAATTCCTACAATCATGGCTAGAAACGAGCTAGGGGAAAACTGTTTTTCATTTGGATGTTAAAAAAACATTCATTTTGATTTCTTTTTTTTTTATTTTTGGTTTTTTTTTTTTTTCCAGTACCGGGAATCAAACTCACGACCTCGCCCTTGCCAGGCAGGCGCTGTGCCGCTGAGCTAAATCCCCAGCTTGATTTCTTTTAAGAAGCTACTCAGCCAGGCCTGGTGGCACATGCCTGTAATCCCAGCACTCAGGAGGCTGAGGCAGGAAGATTGTTGCGAGTTCGAGACCAGCCTGGGCTACAAAGTGAGCTCAAGGCCAGCCTGAACTGCATAGAGACCCTGTCTCAAAAAGACAAAAAAAAAAAACCAAACTACTCAACCACGAGTCGATTCGACTGTATTATGGCTTCTTGGGCTGGGTGTTAATACCCCCGTCCCAGTGCCACCATGCTCACCAGCCAGAGGCAACAGCCCTGTACTCCTGGGGTTCAGACAGCGTCCCTTCACCTTGTGAATATTTTGCAAAATAGCATAAACGCACAATACAAGGTAGGCACAGTTTTGCTTCTTTTTTGTTTTATTTTTTGAATGGGGGGAACTCCAGCCCATTCTGAGAATGCTTCAAAGCAGACACTTCCATGAAGCTGGCGGCCGACGGACGGAGTCCAGGAAGAAGTTGTGCTATCGTCGCCCGAAATGATCAAGAGGGCACCTGCCGCCCCGCCCCGCCGCCCGCCGTCCCCGGCGCGGCTCCCTTACCTGCCAGCCTCCCACGTTCGGGGCGCACGAGAGCCAGTAGCTTCCGAGCCTCTGAGCGCCCAGCCGCGGGGCGGGCCTGCCTGTCGTCCCCGGAGTCCGCCGCCGGCGCGCGCTGCCCAACCTCTGTCCCCGCCCGGGCCGCTGCCGCGGGAGCGCCCTG
>NW_004955492.1:8503619-8531904 GCF_000276665.1 Chinchilla lanigera | reverse complement strand
CGGCCCGAGCGCTGGGCGGGGACACCGCGACTCCGGTCCCGCCCCGACTGCCCCTCCCCGCCTGCGGCCGCCCACCCGCCCCATGGGACTGGTCCCCTGGTCCGCCCTTCCACCCAGCCCACCCCGGGGCGCCGACCGGATTGAGCCCCCAAGCGCCCCCGCCCGGCAGCGAGTTGCAAAGAGACCGACAGAGTGACTGCGCCTGCGCACAGCGGGCGGGCACTTTTTCTCGCTCTCCGGCATCCTTCGGCGTGTAGATTTAGGCCTTTTCTCACGCCAGGGACTGGCAGAGCGCGCAGGCGCAGTGCGCACAAGCCAGGGAGGTGGGCGTAGCTGAAGACTGCGTTAAGGGGAGTAGTGCGACCTCTTCCTGGGTTCCACCGGTGCAGAGCTTTGGCCCAGGCGCGGAAGCACTGCTGGAAGACAGAGTGGGGCCGGCGGGCCTGGCGGAGGATGTCCCGGGGTGACGGGAAGGGTCAGTGCTTCTCCTAAGGCCCGCAACCCTGCCGAGACCAGAGGGGATGCAGGGTTCTCGCAAGAAGAGGACCGAATGGCTCTAACAAGTGAGCATGGGACGAGGGAGGTGGAGTTTCGTGGGCCCCGAGGAATGTTCCCTGCGAATTTTCTCCCTCCGAGGAATTTTCTTTGCGAGTAGAGAGGCGCTTGCCCCATTTTGCGAAACATAAGAGCTTACAGGACAAAAACAAGAGCTTAGGAATCCAGATAAACATTCTAGTACAATAGTTTTTAAAGTCAAGGTGGATGCAAAATAAAAAAGAACCATAACCAACAAAACATCAAAATTCGAACGCAGGACCCATCCCCTGAACTTGCACAGTCCTGTCTTTTCAACCTCGCCTCAGCCCTGGAAACTTCATTTCTAAAAACAAGTACCAGCTTGTAGTTTCCAATCTGATTTTAAAATTGTCGTTAAAATGAATTTTGTATTACTTATCTTTGTTACTGAGCCACATTAGCACTTCCTTAAATTTTGCTTCCAGCCCAGTTCCTCACTTTTGAAGTGGTCAGTATGCATCTCCTCCCCTAAAACCTAGCCCTGTAAACCCAGGGGGGGTGGAGTCTTCCCCCAGGTCCTCACAGTGTTGCCTAGCTTCTCACCAATACAGAAACTTAGAATCAGGGTGGAGGGTGGAGGGTGGAGGGCAGTTCCTTTCGAGGTAGGTTTGTGAGGTGACCTCTGACAAGGACATTTGATCATAGCCCTGTCTTGATCCTGCTACCTGCTGTCCTGAGCCCAAGACAGAGAGTGACAACCACTTGCTTGAAGACAGTGACCATTTTAACCTTTTTTTAGGGTACTGGGAATCGAACATAGGACCTTGCGCTTGCACTTGCCAGGTAGGCACTTATGCTGCTGAGCTATACCCCTGGCTGATTGTTTTAACTCTAATCTGAGTTTTCTTTTTTTGGGTTTGGTTTTTTTTTGTTTTGTTTTGTTTTGCTTTGCTTTGCTTTAAGAGAGGATCTTGCTATGTAGTACAGGCTGGCCTTGAACTCACTTTGTAGCCCAGACTGAGAAGGCTGATGAAGGAGAACCTCTGTGAGTTGAGGCCAACCTAGGCTACACAGAGTGAGTTCAAGGGCAGCTCAAACTATATAATGAGATGCTGTCTCAAAAAAAAAGAAAAAAAAGCCAACAATAATGATGTTATTTGCTAATCTTTTAACAGCTGGCTAAGTAAACATACCAAATTTTGAGGTGTTTGCCTTTTGGTTTCCAGGTTCTTCTCATCTCAAACAAAGAACTAAACAAGACAAGCAGAAACAGTGGCAAAGTTTATTTGAAAAAGTAGAAGTGGGGCTAGGGATTTAGCTCAGCGGCACAGCGCCTGCCCGGCAAGCACAAGGTCGTGAGTTCGATCCCGGTACCGGGAAAAAAAAAAGAAAAAGTAAAAGTAAGAGAGAAATCGGTTCTGCAGAGCAAACATGGGCCAAATAAAAGAAGGAAAAAAGTACATCCTGAGGAACACAGGGTAAGCTACCATGAGAAAAGCCACAGTAGTCAGCTCTAAGTGGCATCTGTGCCCTCTTTTATTTTTTACTTTTTTTTTTTTGTCTTTTTTGTGGGTAATGAGTATTAACAGAAGAGTCATGACACACAAAAAGGAAAGCAAGGGAGAAAAAGAAGCATGATGCACTCTAGCAATTAGGACAAAGTTACTTGGTGTTGGACTTGTCATCCAACTCTGTCCAGGCTGAACAGATCCCCTGAACGAGGTGCCTGCAGATGTATAAGAAAAAAGAAAACCAAGAGAGCTAAAATTCTGTGATCAGGTGCTAGCAGCCTCTAGTACTGACTGACTCCTAATTACCATCTTCAGTAACCTTTTATTCAAAAATCCACCGAGGAGGCAGCAGAGGAATTGGAGGATATCAACTGTTTTAGCAAGGACAATACAACTCAATTATCGTAGGAATGAGATCTGACCAGTAAGCCATCATGTTACCTTCCTTCACCCATATCTCAGCAAAGCATCTAGTATTGATCCCAGGGCTTACAATGCTTGTGCTAGACTTCCTCCAGAACCCAACAATCATGGCTTGGTCAGGCCGCAGGCAATACACAAAAGAGTAACTAAAAAATGTCCTTCTCCACAACTTGGCCTCTAAAAAGGGCAAGAAATACTCTAAGGGATGTTGAAAAAGAAGCAAGCTGCTTAGAAGTGAGAGGGTTAATAGGGCAAAATATCAGAGGAACACAAGGAAGGGTTGTGTATTAATGTCATGAGAACAAGCAAAAGTTCAAATCCTTTTCATAAAATAGAAAGGGCCCTCGGTGGTGGTGGTGGTGGTGCGGGATGACCCAGGTGTTAAAGCTGGCCCTCAATGAATAGATTCTTAATAGGCTTAGGGACCAACAGGTGTCAAACTCCATGGGGATCACCTGAGGAAACTTGAGAGCAGTTGTGATTACTGGGTTACTGCCAAGGCTGCTCCACCTGCTGGGCCCTGACGTCTCAGAGGGCAGTGAAGGGGGGACCCAAGTGCACAACTGGAGCGGGCCACGGAGCACAGGAGCACTGCAAGGAGGAACAGGGGCTCCCTGGCTTTCAGTCTGTGACCTGGGGGTCATCAGTCCAACCAAGCAGTTCTTTTCCTGCAGTTCCAGCCTGCAGCTCATTCGTGGAGGCACGACAGTGCCTGGAGATGAGGCACACACCAGCAAAGGAGAGGTGCTCACTCTGGGCATAAGTGCTTTGGAAATTCCTTGGAAGAGGTTGGGTTGAAACCTCTGATGACTCATCTGCTAGAGTAATAATAATTGTATCTCTCCACAGGGCCTTGGGCAGATCAGTGTAATTATGAAGCATCATTAGCTTTCACATTTTTCCTCCCACCTCTCAGAAGAGCCCAGGAAAGGATGTTATGAATTCTTATTTGGAAAGTAGGCAATTGCAAATATAATTAACTTAAAATGAGACCGGGCATGGTGGTGCACCCCTGTAATCCCAGCATTTGGGAGGCTGAGGCAGGAGGATCACAAGTTAAAGCCAGGCGAGGGTATATAGCAAGATCAAGGCCAGCCTGGACTATATAGCTAGACCCTGTCTCAAAACAAACAGACAATCAAAAAATAGCAGAGCCTTCCCTAAAGGCTCTAACAATTAAACAAGAAAGGGGCAGGGAGCTGGGATGTAGCTCAGCAGGATAAGGGCTTGCCTGGCAAGCCTGAGGTCATAAGTTCAATTCCCGGTACCAAAAAAAAAGTGGGGGGATTGTTCTAATTTATAAAGGAGGCATAAAACAAGATCACAAAGTGATACCTTCTCCCTTGACCAGATTAGCAAAGATGAAAAACTGCAATGTTGGACGAGGAGGAGGTGTAAAAACAGGTAAAGCTGCTGTGTATGTGAATTGTTGCAGTTTCTGTGAAAAGTATTTGGTGTTTCTGTTACAACTTTACATGATTATGTCTGTTGGGCCTGCAGTATCTTCCAGGATTCATGTAATCGACTGTATTGTTTAGCAGCTTTAGGTTCAGAGCAAAACTGCATGACAGTAACAAAGAATTCCTATATAACCTGCCTACAAGCTTCGCTTCCTCCATGGTCAGCCTCCCACCCAGGATGGCACACGTTATAAATCCGCAGCCTACCCTGACATAGCCTTATGTCCGAAAGTCCATGAATGTGTGTTACAGGTCACCCTTGTTTGTTTTGTGACCTCCCACACACTAGATAAGCTGGTGTTGCATATTCTGTGTTAGACCAATCTATCTGTTATTATAGAATCTTATATCCCTTATTCTAGCAGCATGAAGAATAGTTTCACTGTCCTAAAAATCCTCTGTGCTCTGACCATTTTACCTCTCCCCAACCACTGGCAACCACTGTTCTTTTTACAGTTTTGCCCTTTCCAGAATGTCATCTAGTTGGGATCACACAGAATGTAGCCTTTTCAAGCCGGGCATGGTGGTGCATGCCTGTATTCCCAGCACTTGGGAGGCTGAGGAAGGAGGATGATTGTGAGTTCGAGACCAGCCTGGGCTACAAAGTGAGCTCAAGGCCAGCCTGAACTGCATAGCAAAACCCTGTCTCAAAAAGATGAAAAGGAAATAATAATAATAATAAAAAGAATGTAGCCTTTTCAGACTCGTTTCTTTCGCTTAGCAATATGTGTTTAAAATTCCTCCACAAGCCTGGTATGGTAGTACACACTTGTAATCCCAGCACTCAGGAGGCTGAGGCAGAAGGATTCCTGTGAGTTCAAGGCCAACCTGGGCTACAAAGTGAGTTCAAGGTGAGCCTGAACTGCATGGTGAAACCCTGTCTCAAAAAGACAAATGAAGTCGTTTACCCAGGTTTTGGCCTGGCTTCCGGAGGTGAAGAGCGGTAGGGACACACGGGGCATTCGTCGCTTCTGCAGGGAGTTGCGCGCCCCGTATGCCCGGTTGAGGAATAGGGAGGCCCTCGCTCTGGTGGGAGAAGGGTTGGTTGGCGACCCTGAGGTGGGGGCGGGGGCGGGGGGGAGTGTCCCTACCCCCCTCCCCCACGTCGGCGGTCCAGCGATGCCCCTCACCCTGCTGAGAAGGAAAGGAAAAGGAAAAGGAAGGGAGGCTGGTCCTTGAGAGGCTGGGAGCGCCCTTCACCGTCTCTGCCCAGTGGGGGTAAGGGGGCGGGAGATGCCGCTGCCCCCAGCCCGCCGGCGCGAGGGCGTTGCAGGGAGAAAGCGGGTCGCGGGCCGGCGGCGAGGGAGCGGCGACTGCGCGCCTCCGGAGAGGACGTCGCTCCCGGGTCCGCGAGGGCCGGGGGAGGGGCGGGAAGGAGCCCGCGCGTCTCCCACCTTCCGCGGGGAGGCGGGGATCCGTTTCCCTCGCCCCGGGGAAGTGCAAAAGTGCTGCCCCAGGGCGGCGCCGCCTCGCGGCCGTCACAGTCTAGAGGCGCGACCCGGGCCAGCCTTCCTCCCGGTAGTCGAGGAGGTGTGGAGGGGAGGCGGCTGGCACCCCAGAGGGAGCTCTGAGGAGGCCCCAGAAGTGATGCAGTTGCCCACCAGCTGCCCTAACCTGACCTCCGGTTTTTTTTGTGTTGTAGGCGCTCCAAGCTTTACTATACTCGTCTAAAAATTTAAAACCAAAAAACCAAAACCAAAAAAGACAAATATGAATAAATAAATAATATTTAGAAAAGGATTCCTTCTCACTGGGGCAGGGAGTGTGGTCTAGTAGTAGAGTCAGGGTGTCCTGGGTTTAATCCCCAGCACTGCATACATGCGAGCGCACGCGAACACACACACATTTCATTTTATTGCTGAATATTATCAAATTGTCCAGATGTACCACAGATAGTTTATTCATTCACCTGCTGAAGAACATCTTGATTGCTTCCAAGTTTTGGCAACTTTGAATGAAGTTACTATAAAATCTATGTGCAGAGTTTGTTATTTTTTTGTTGTTTTTTTTTTAACAAAGTCTCACTAAATTAGTTGCACAGGTTCTTTTTTAACTCACGATCCTACTACCTCAGCCTCCCAAATGCACCGCCACACCTGGCAGGATTTTATGTGGATCTGTTTTCAATTCATCTGGATAAGTAACAAGGATGGTGATTGCTGAGTTTTATGGTGTTCTATAAGAGGATGTGCCTGCTGGATTCCCGCCGGCAGTGAATGAGAGTCCCTGTTGCTCCGCATTCTCACCAGCATTTTGTCTTATCTATGTTTTGGACTTCAACTATTCTAATAGGGATGTCACTTCTAGGAATTTAAACAACAGACACACTCCCACACATCTGTGGAAAGATAACAAGGCAGTCACCACAGTGCTGACTGTAATTGCAGAAAGATAGCCAGCATTCTGAACAGTGAGAGCCGGGGTGCACTCAGGCAGAGGAAGACTGCGCTCCCCTCAGAAAGGCTGAGGCAGCTCCGCAGGCATCCGCTGGCAGGACGAAGTGCGTGCATGCTGTGTGTATGCAAGAAGTCAAAATACAAGTATACAAACATGCATTCATACCCACAGACTCAAGGAAAGTCTTTGGAAGTGAGAAAAAAATGGAGGCCACAGGATGAGGCAGGAGGATGGCAGTGAGTTCAAGGCCAGCCTGGGCTACATAGTGAGTTCAAGGTCAGCCTGAGCTGGGCGTGGTGGCACACGCCTGTAATCCCAGCACTCAGGAGGCTGAGGCAGGAGGATTGTTGTGAGTTCGAGACCACCCTGGGCTTCAAAGTGAGCGTAAGGCCAGTTTGAACTGCATAGGGAGACCCTGTCTCAAAAAGACAAAAAAAAAAGAAAAAAAGAAAAACAAAACCAATCATCAGGCTGGGCATGGCGGCACACGCCTGTAATCCCAGCACTCCGGAGGCTGAGGCAGGAAGATCGTTGCAGGTTCCAGACCAGCCTGGGCTACAAAGTGAGCTCAAGGCCAGCCTGAACTGCAGAGTGAGACTGTCTCAAAAAAATACAGCACCCCCCCCCCCCCGCCACAAAGAAAACAAAACCAATCATCAGGCACAGAAAAATAACTTCAGTGGATTGCTCAGAAAAAAACATTGACATTGGCACATCAAGAAAAGGCTGTTCCTGTGTGCCAGGGCAAAGAAAGCCGCAGGTCAGCTCCTGCTGCGGGAGGCGGGTGGTACTACAGCCAGAGGCTTCTGTCCTGACAGGCAGGCTTTAGAGATGGCTGCCCAAACCCTGCAGGTCACATGGGAGGGGGTGGGAGGCTGAGAAGCAAGGAGCCTTCCTGGAGCGATGAAGACGACAGTCAGTTATGGAAGCTCATCACAGGCTGACCATGAGACACCTGATAAGCTCTAGTAGCTTTTATTGTCACAGCAGCTGGTGCCACAGCTGACTACCTACGTTTTACAGAAGAAGAAACAGATGCAGAAGTCATCTATAATTTGCCCAAGATGGCCTTGCTCTTCCCACCCCCGGGTCCCCTCAGAGGAATCATTTAGTGACTGGCTCCCTTGAGGCCCAAGATATTCAAATACCAAGAAAGGTTGGCTACCTTCCTACTGGTTGGGTGAGACCTATAGAGCGGCACAAAACATGACAAATATAAAAATATGTGGTCTTAAAGCAGTACAAGGGTGATTAAGGCACACATTCTGTTTTTCCTTTCTTCCCGCTCTCCCTTCTCCCTCTCCTCTTCCTGTTCCCCTGCCTCTTCCTCCTCCTCCTTTTTCTTTTTTGAGTTCTTTTAAGACAGGGTCTCACTATGTAATTAAGCCTGGCCCTGAACTCATCATGTAGCCCAGGCTGGCTTTGAACTCACTGCAATCCTCCTGCTGCAGAATTTTTTCTTCTGGTCTTCTTTTTTTTTTTTTTTTTTGGTGACAGGGTTTCACTACGCAGTTCAGGCTGGCCTTGAGCTCACTTTGTAGCCCAGGATGATCTTGAACTCACAACAATCCTCCTGCCTCAGCCTCCTAAGTGCTGGGATTATAGCCATGTGCCACCACACCCAGCTAATTTTTTGGTCTTTTTGAGACAGAATCTTGCTATGCAGTTCAGGCTGGCCTTGAGCTCACTTATGTTCAAGACTGCCTAGGCTGGTCTTGAACTCTCAAGGATCCTCCGGCCTGATTCTCGTGCCTCAGCCTCCCAAGCGCTGGGATTATAGGCATGCACCATCATACCCGGCCTTGCTGCAGATTCTTAAATGCTAGGGTTACAAGCATGTTATAACACATTCATCTAAAAACTTGATTTTAGACAATTTTTTTTTTTTTCTTTTTGAGACAGGGTCTCACTATGCAGTTCAGGCTGGACTTGAGCTCACTTTGTAGCCCAGACTGGCCTTGAACTCACAGTGATCCTCCCGCCTCAGCCTCCCAAGTGCTAGGATTATAGGTGTGTGCCACCATGCTCGGTGATTTTAGACAATGTTTTAATAAATAAGAGTTTAAGAGAGAAAAAATTTGTTTTTTCTTAGTCTAGATCCAGGACAGTAATATTCATAGGAATTTCTTAAACTGTTGGCAAATGTACCAAGAAATAAAATCAAAACAGTTTATCATGCAGGGTTTGCAAAATTTCTTTTTTCATTCCTTTTTTTTTTTTTTTTTTTGGTGCTGGGGACCAAATTCAGGGACTCATACATGCCAGGCAAGTACTTTACCACTAAGCTATACCCCCAGCCCTTAGTAAGCATTTCAACTCAACAACACCTGAGCCCCTCTGATGTGTACAAGGCCAACCTCTCAGTGAGAAATTGAGTGACTAGCTAAATAAATTGGAATCTGGGTGTAAGAACCTGGTCACTCTCCATCAAGCCAACCTTGTAACTTCTCCCAGAAGTGTGTGTCATCAGTGTACAGTGAGAGAGCTTAGCCAAGGTGGTGGAAAGTGTAATGACATATATTACATTACCTCAGTCTGAGCCATGCCTAAAAGTTCTCTTTTGCATTTGCAGAATACTCTATCCACAGATAAGGTTCTATGTGGCCTTGCCCACAGTGATGGCCAGTGGTCCTGCCAGAAGCATTTTAGGTATCCATTTTTTGCTAGAAGGCTAGATCCCTGGTATTAATGTCCATTAGAGTTTCTTGAGCTGGTATATGCACTTAGAAGCACCAGGCAGATCTTGAGCAAACATGATGAACTTGCAAATAATTACAGTATTTCAGTTTGACGATGTGTGTCGCCAATGTGGGCAGGGCATTTATGAACTGGACTGTAGAGGTACCAAGGAAACACCAACTCCACCTAAGGTATCACTGTGTCCCTGCCATCCACACTATACCACACACAGTGTGGATTCTCTATGTGGTAGCATTTATTGTCCTCTACTTGCTTCCTGTATCTACTTAACCCTGAGAATGTCTCAGAACCCTGGGCCTGCTGTGTTTTACCACAGCTTTGTTTTGACTTGATTCCAACCTAATTCTTGCTATGGGACTCCACAGACGACAGACTAGGGCACCTGGCAAGGGTTGGGGCTACACTTTCCCCTCCTCAAGGGCCCACTTGCCCTGTTTCATTGGCTTCATTCACAGGAAAGCGGAGCGTTGAAGGAGAGCCAGGCAGGGCTACAAGGCTTTGGAAAGGAACGACCCAGCCATGGGCTGTGAGAGCATAAAGCCCTGGGTGAACCCGTGAGAAGACAGACAGGTGGCCTGGCAGTCAGCAGGGCGACTGATTGGTGGAGCTGCTGCAGAGGGAGGGAGTCCTGTGTCCCCACAGCAGCTCTGCTTAGACTGTGGTGGGCACCACACACAGGCAGCAACCCTGTCACGTCCCAGCTGCAGGCAGCAGGCCGCTGCGTGCTTTGGCAGCCACAGCTCCTCCCTCTGTCCTCACATTTTGCTGGGAAAAAGCCAAGACACTGGCAGCCACACGCCAGGGCTGGCCCAGCTTCAGGCGCAGGATCCACTCTCCACAGAGGCTCCAGCAGAAAGAAGCCATGACCAGGATTTGGGAACTCTTAACAAGGGGAGATGACAAAAAGCCAGGCGTGGTGGCATGCGCCTGTAATCCCGGCACTCAGGAGGCTGAGGAAGGAGGATGATTGTGAGTTTGAGACCATCCTGGGCTACAAAGTGAGCTCAAGCCCAGCTTGAACTGCACAGCAAGACCCTATCTCTTCTTTTTTTTTTTTTTTTTTTTTTTTGGTTTTTGTTTTTTTCCCAGTACCAGGAATTGAACTCACGACCTTGCGCTTGCAGGGCAAGCACTGTGCTGCTGAGCTAAATCCCCAGCCCCCAGCAAGACCCTATCTCAAGAAAAAAAAAATGGCAGGGGGATGATTGGAAGCTCAAAATTTGGGAAGTGGCTGAGGAAGGAAAGAGGAAGAAGAAACATAAAGATAGTTCTCCAGGGAGAACCATGGGTGTGGCAGATTCTAGAGTCCTTATTCTTTTTTGAGGACCAAAAGAAAAATTATAATTAAGGAAAAAGTGTTTCCCATCACGATGGTTTTCTTTTCAACAGATGGTTTCTGAGCCAGACATGATGGTGCACACCTGTAACCCCAGCACTTGGAAGGCTGAGGCAGGAGGATAGCTGTAAGTTTGTGGCCAACGTGGGCTACAAACTGAGTTCAAGGACAGCTTATTTTTTTATTTTATTTTATTTTTTTTTTGGTGCTAGGAATTGAACTCATGACCTCAAGCTTGCCAGGCAAGCATTTATGCCACTGAGCTACATCCCTGGCTCAAGGCCAGCTTGAACTGCATAGTGAAACCCTGTCTCAAAAAAGACAAACAAGCAAACACAAAACGATGGTTTCTGAGTTCTATTTATAGTCAGCACTGGGCAAAGACAATAAACAGTAGTGGTGAGTTAGGTCAAAGCACACCGCAGCATGTGTTGAGCATTTGCTTATGGCTCGGTGTTGCTGAGGACACCCACCTGTGGTACATTGACCTCTTAGCCATAGCTAGAGGCTAGAGCATTTTATCAACACAAATTCAGGAGCCCAGCCCTGAGTGTATATCTTCTGTGGGTTAATTCAGGCTTGAACTTGTCTTACAGTTAAGACACAAACTTAGAAAACACTGAGTTCCATGTGTTGTGGTGCATGCCTGTAATCCCAGCACTCAGGAAGCTGAGGCAGGATGATCACAGTGCACTCTAGGCCAGCCTAAACTACAAAGTGAGCCTCTGCCATAAAAAGAAGCACTGATAAACCAATTAATATTGGCTCAATCAATAAAAAGCACTTCAAAAAATTTAGAGATACTTTTAGGAAGTATAAATCTCATTTTTAAAAATATCAAAATAAACTAGAGCAATTCAGATCTAAAACCTGATGTGCTGAGTCAGTATCTGGGATTAACCTCCAGCAAGTGCAGCCTCAAAAGCCTTGTGGCAGCTGAGCTGATGTCTCCTTTAAGCTCAAAGGCACAGCAGCTGCCTTGTCCTTCCTGTGGGCACACAGCCGCCAAGAGTGCCCCCTCCTACGCTGGCCCTCAGCAAGCATTAATGCGCCCACTACAGGCCAGCTGCTCCAACTGAGGTGCATCTTCTCTTTTTTTTGTCTTTTTGAGACAGGGTCTTCCTATGCAGTTCAGGATGGACTTGAGCTCACTTTGTAGCCCAGGTGGTCTTGAACTCGGAACAGTCCTGTCTAGGCCTCTTGAGTGCTGAGGAGGTGCATCTTCTCAAAGTTTTTTGTTGACAGATTAAGATCTAACCCATAGGACATCCGTTCTCCATTTAAAACCTAACACTCAATGATTCTTAATATATTCACAGTGTTGTGCAAATATCACCATAGTTGATTTTCATGACCTCAGCTGATTTTTTAACTTTGGAGTTGTTTTCTCTGGACATGTTTATTACCTTTTCCTTGTTATTAGTAGGAGATAGGCTAGGTTTATCATTTAATATTTCTAGATCATCTGATGGCACCACTTGACTGAAAATGTGAACCTCTTAAATGCCACCTCAGGTTTTTTTTCCTGCCAGACCTGACTGAATTTAGTTTTTATGTGATCTAAGGAAGCAGAGGAATTTAGTTAGTACATATATACATACATACATTCATAACCTTTTTTTCTTTTAATTTTTTTTGTTTGTTTGTTTGCTTTGGGTCTTTCTGAGACAAGGTCTCGCCATACAGTTCAGGCTGGTCTTGAGCTCACTCTGTAGCTCAGGCTGGCCTCGAACTCACAACGATCCTCCTGCCTTGGCCTCCTGAGTGCTAGGATTACAGGTGTGCACCACCATGCCTGGCACATAAATACATATCAAAGGTGCTTCATTATTTTTGAAGTCAATGTATAAGTAATACAAAAGTGGTGATAGTGATCACTGCTTTTCCTTTAAAATGTTACTTTGTTCCATTTCTGCACAGGATATCTCAAGATGCGCCCTTCCCACCCCCATAGTCAATTGTGTGCAAACATCTCTCACGGCAGAGAACAGGGAAGGAGAAGGCAGCCTGCAGCCTGGGCCAGCATGGCCAGGTCTGCTTCTGTTTGCCGAGCCCCTCTGTATCCAGAATGCCAATGCATACAGAGTTCCGGAATTAGGCAAAGGTAGGAGTGGAGGCTGCAGTGAGCCTCAGGTGGAAGACAGAGTGAGGAAGGATGTTGAAGCCCCAGAAGCACAACTGGAGGCACAGGCTGCCTCTCCCAGCAGCTCTGTGCAGCTTGGGCTGCATCTTGAAAAATTACCTCAGACCACTAAGTGTGACGTGGGAGAGCACAGACACTGGTGCTCACTGTGGGCACCTTATATTCTTTATGCCACCTACTATGGTCAAGAAATCAGCAGATAGACATGTTTGCATACTCATGGAGACAACAGATTCAAGAGGCCAAGGGACTTACCCTAGGCCAGCAACCTGGGGCTGGAGTTCAATTGCACAAGTCCCCTCTCAGGTTTTGGCTTTACCTTCTACACATAAAGGCCGGCCACCCATGCCAGCCAACTAAAATACTCTTCCCTTCCCAGCCCAAGTATTTCTTTAAGAAAATTCTAACCATGGATAAGCAACTAGGTTGTCTCCTAGCAAGTCACATGACGAGGGACACATGTATTACTTACATTTTCTATGAGAGATTGTTTCCCATAAGCTGTTTCGAAGTCACTGGGAAGGACTTGGACATCAGCTAGATGGGAGCTTGGTGTGGGCTGGGTATATCTGATGAGCACCTCACTACTGAAGGTCAAGATCAAGTGCAGTCCTGGCCACCTGAAGTCAGAAGTCTGTGCACATGACACACTTCCTTACACAGCTAGGACATTTAAACATGGAACACATAGGAAACATAGGAAAAGGCAGAATCAGGATGTCATCAGATGTTGGGTCTGGAACAGAGACCTCGAAACATTACCTCAGACCACTAAGTGTGATGTGGGAGCACCACACTGGTGCTCACTGTGGGCACCTTATATTCTTTATGCCACCTACTATGCTCAAGAAATCAGCAAATAGACGTTTGCATACTCATGGAGATAACAGATTCAAGAGGCCAAGTTGTCACCGGCCTCTTAATTTTCTCTCTTTTGGCCAGTCTTCTACTAAATAACAATTTGTCAGATTTTTCTGAGCTTTTACATACTTTGCAGAGATGTGTCATATTTCCTTTGAAGGTTTGGTTTCCTTTTGAGACAGGGTCTCAGTATGTAGTTCAGGCTGGCCCTGAAGTCACTATGTAGCCCAGTCTGGCCTCAAACTCACAGCAATCCTCTTGCCTCAGCCTCTTGAGTGCTGGGATTATCGATCACCACAATCGGCTTTGGAGAGTTTTGTAAAGAAAGTTCTTTGTCTTCAGGGCTATGCTCTTGTTTGAATGTGTGCTACATGAACCTCAGAACCCATCCAGGACACATGTGGGTCCTCACAGAGTACAAATGGTAATGCCCTCTGCTGAACTTCAGGTACCTGGTCTACCAGGTGGTGCTGTCTCCAGTCCGCCAGAGGGGTGAGGGGTGGATGGGCGGGGTTCTGAGGGGGAGAAGGTCCTGTCAAGTGGACCTTGAGTACAGGTACTCAACACCTTTTCTTTTTTCTTTTGGTCTTTTTGAGACAGGGTCTCGGTATGCAGTTCAGGCTGGCCTTGAGCTTACTTTGTAGCCCCGGCTGGTCTCAAACTCATAACAATCCTCCTGCCTCAGCCTCCTGAGTGCTGGGATTACAGGTGTGTGGCACCACATCTGGTAACTCATCACCTTTTAACACCTAAGTTTGGAAAAGCTATAAAGGACCGTTTATAAAATCAAGCTATCCTGCACTAACACTAGTCCACAAAAGAAACAAAACCCTATAGGAACTGAACTAAAATCACAAAGTACACATGTGGCTAGTGACGTGAACACTGGGCAGCCCTGTTTGCTTAAGCTTCAAAGGGCTTCTACATCAATCAAGAACACAGAACCTTTCTGGGTCATCCTAAACATCACACAGGCTTCTCCAGACAGGTGTTTCTGGTGATCTGTCACAGTGTGACCCAAGGGTTCTCCTTACAGTCAATACCATACTTTACTCCAGGGTTCCCCTACAGAGCACAGTATTACTGTCAGGCAGGCTGCAATGGGGCCTTCGTAGTATCTAAAATATATTTATTTATTTGTCTTTTTTGAGACAGGGTCTTGCTATGCAGTTCAAACTGGCCTTGAGCTCACTTTGTAGCCTAGGCTGGTCTTGAATTCGCAACTATCCTCCTGCCTCAGCCTCCCAAATGCTGGGATTACAGGCATGCACCACTACACTCGGCGTTGCCTTAGTCTATTGAATGCTGTGATTACATACATGTGCCACCATACGTGGCCCAAATATGTGAATTTTATCAGTAACATTTCTGATGAATTAGCAATGTAGGCTCAACTAAAACAAAATTGGCGTAACATTTTAATCTTTTTAATTTCCTGATAATTGCTGGTCTTGAAACAAAATTACATTTCAAAGCATGCTTTGTATTTTTAAAAACTGAAAGTAAAATCTGCTGGAAGTGGTGGTGCACTTGTGTATTCCCAGCACTCTGGGAAGCTGAAGCAGGACTGTGCTTCAACCCCACACCGGGCAGTTTAGCAACACCCAAAACAAAACAAAAAAAACAAAATAAAACAAAACAGAACAACAACAAAAGGGCTGTGGATATATTAGTGTGAGGGGTCAATCCTCAGTACAGGAAACAAAACAAAAAACCCTAAATTTTTGGTGTTACTTCCTGTGCTATTTTCCAACTGCATTCAAAGATTTCAAACAGAGAAATGGTATCCCCTGGCCATTCTTTCTTTACTCAATGAAACTAATTTAAAAGGTATATAAACTTTTGTTTTTGGTTTTTTGAGACAGACCAGTAGTCCAGGCTGACCTTCAATTCTTACTGTGTAGCCCAGGTTGGCCTCAAATTTTTGTTTTTGCCCTGGGAATTGAACTCAGGACCTTGCACTTGCAAATAGTAGCACAATTTGCATTTGTGCCACTGAGCTATATACCCAGCTGGCCTCAAATCTGCAGCAGTTCTGCCTCAGCCTCAGGGATTACAGGAATATGCCACCATGCCCAGGGAGCGAATAGTTTTTTCAAACAACCTAGCTCTTATGGTCCTTATGGATTTTTAATGGAACCTTTCAAGGAAGCTGGAATCAGGAATTCCCAGGAATTCTAGTTGGTACAATGTTTGTCTCCAGTTGGCTATCTTGGTTTTTTTTTTTTGGCACTGGGAATCAAACTCAGGACCTTGCACTTGCCAAGCAGGCGCTTGTGCCGCTGAGCTATATCCCTGGCCCAAGTTGGCTATCTTGTGACATGTTAAATTGTAGAGTGATGTCAAGAAGAATCAGGACTCAAAGTGAACTAGGCTGAGCAGAAAAGTAGATGAAAGTGTACCTACCTTCCTTGGGCCAGTGTAGCTAAAGTCTGGCCACTGCCTTCAAGAGAAGCCAGAGCCCCTCAGGACAGACCACATTTGTCTCAGTAGGGTAAATGAGATGCTGACTCCTGTGTTTTTTTGAAACTAAATACATTTTAATAGAAAACAAAATACAAAATAACTCTTTTTGGAAAAAAAGAAATATTTAATCCTTTCCCCATACATTAGAACTTGCTTTATCCTCAGGGCACAGTTTGACATGTGCATGCACACTCAGGATTCACCTCGTGATGCGCTCACTGCAGGAGAGAGAGCTGATTAACAGTCACTCCGAAATCTAACACTAATTCTATTTTATGACTTACTCCAAATTATTCTTTACCATAATCATTTTTTTGGAGGTACTAGGGATTGAGCCCAGGGCCTCGCACATGCTAGGCAAATGTGCTACCACTAAGCTGCACCCCACCCTACCATAATCTTTGTTTTCAGGGGAAAGAATTATTGATAGAAGTGCAGCCAAGACTCTTTCCCACCATCACTGCAAGAGCCCAGTGTTCTCAGTCAACCCACCCACCGACTTCCATATAGGTATGGTTTGGTGTGCTCAACGTGCACTCAAGACTTCACTCTTTCCTGATACACTGTGCCACCAAAATCTCTGAATTCCCTGAAGCTCAAAATTACAAGTATCACAGCCAGTGCCAGGAGTCAAACCTGAAGATAGAAGCAGAGATGTTCCCCTCTGCCAGTGCTAGGTCTCCTCTTCGCAGTAATAATAATAATCATAATAACAATAATAGAAAATCCTGGTTCTGTCATCCAGGAAAAGGACCATCGCTCCCTTTCCCAGTTCTGTCCCCACTTCCCTCCTTGAGGGTGGCCCAACTAAAGGCGTCTAGGGGTGCCGTGGAGAGCACTTGGCAACTGCCCTCAGTAAGCACGCTGGAGGACAAGATGCAAACAGGAAGGTGCTTGCACACGAGGTCCCAAGGGTCCTCTAGGAACATGCCACCGACCTCAGAGCATCCTAGTGCTCATCTCGAGTCCAGGCATCACCAAGCCATGCCCAGGCCCTGCCTGAGTCCCATGACACTGAGGCTGAACAGTGGGCAGGCTCTTTCACAGTCCATCAGTAATTTCCTCAGCATGTCCATGCTGTGGCCAGAGCCTCTCACCACAGCCCAGTCCATTCCAGCCAAGGTAAGAATCAGTGCTCCTGATTTTCCTGTGTGATCCCGGTCACCAGAAGCAAGTTGCAAGCCATGAACTGCACACTCAGGACACTGCTCATCTGCCCAGTGTACACACCCACGAGCTCACTGGAGGAGCCATCTGCGGGAGCGCTACAGCACGTGTTCCGAAGGTCCCACACGCGCACCGAGTTGTCCATGGAGGCAGAGGCCACTAGGCCACTGTCAGGGCTGAAGGCGAGGCTGGTGATACTGTCTGTGTGGCCTCTCAGCTCTTTAAAAAGGGTCCCAGAGGCCAGGTCCCACAGTTTCAACCGCTGGTCCTCGCCAGCAGATGCCAAGTACTTCCCATTGGGAGAGAAAGCCAGAGAAAGCACGGGGCCACGGTGGCCTGTGAAAAGCCTCACCGAGTTCCCCTGCTGGGCACTCCACAGCCGGACAGTCTTGTCGGTTGAACCTGTGGCTAAGTAGTTAGAGTTAGGGTGGAATCTGACACAGTCCACATCTGCCAGATGTCCTGCATATATCCTCAGTGGGTACGTCCGATCGAAGGACCACAGCCTTGCGGTGCGGTCGTGGGACCCACTGGCAAAGTATAGGCTGTAGGGGCTGATGTCCAGGTCCCACACAGGGTAGGCATGTCCTTGATACAGCACAGTGTTGGTGAAACTCCCCAGATCCCAGTACCGAATGGACATGTCCTCAGAACAAGAGAGCAACCCTGAGCTGTCTGTGAGGAAACGTGTGCTGTACACTGGTCCACAGTGTCCCCGCAAGATCTTCATCTCTGTGCCTGCGCTGTCCTCCTCATCCTCCTGGGACATTGGGGTGGGATGGAAGAGAAACACACAAGAAAAAAAGTTTATCAGCCTCACAAAAAGACAGACCAAAGTGAAGAACAGACAGAGGTCAACCTGCTTGAGAAAGAGCACCTGTCCCAACAGTGGTCCTGCCCTATAGTCACACCCAGGAAACAACTCTCAATAGAACTGCATCACTGGGTAGAGTCACAACCTGCCAAATACTTTCCTTAAATCCAATGTGTAACTAAGACCACAGCAGATCAGACAGAGGAGCAAGGCTGTTATCACAGCATCCTGCCTGTGTGCTCTGCTCTCAAATGCAGGATAATGTTGCATCAGATCTGACTGGAGGCAGCTGATGGTTAACTTTTACTGTTCACTCTGATGTATGTCACTTGAAAAGATTGGCTTTTGAGTTTACGTTAAGTTCTTAGGTTCTCATCCTCTATGGCACCATCTTCCTACCAGTTCTAGCTGCTTCATAAGCCATGTGGCTCCCTGCTTCTATTCCATTTAAAAATATCCACATAGGCCTGGGGAGATAGTTCAGCAGCACAGGGCCTGCCTGGCAAGCACAAGATCCTGAGTTAAATTCCTGGTACAAAAACACACACACACACACACACACACACCCAACCAAAAGATAGAGGCTCATTACCCCACAATGGGGGAATGATGAAGGCTGCCACACGTGCACACAAAGTCTCACTTCATGAGTAACGCAGAACTATAGAATATGGTTAAAATAAAACCTAGATGTGTAAGAAGAGCAAGGCAGAACAGGTGGTTAGCAGTGTGCCACACCCTCCTCCCTCACACGAGCTGCCATAAACAGCTAGTGTCTTTGAAGAAATGAAGACCTGGGGTGTAGCTCAGTGGTAGTGCCTGCCTACTATGCTTGAGAACCTGAGTCCAACCCCCAAGTACTGATACAAAACAAGTTTAAAACACTGACTTTCTGGAGGGCCTCAGACATTTCTCCCAAAGTAACAAGACAAGGCAGGGATCTAGAACTGCTAAAACAAAGCCATGTGACTCTTCGGGCTCCTGGAGATAACTTCCTGTACATGAGGATGGGAAAGGAAACGGCTAGTAACAGTTCTTGGAAAAAGTCTGCTCCCATAGCCTTCCGCATAGTGAGATCCCCTGCTTTCAAATCTATTCCCTTTAATCCCTCACAGACAAACTCCTTAAACTACAGCTGTGTCTATCCTAGGATTTATGACTGCAGTAAACTTTCACCAAACATTAAAAGAAGCAGGATGAATAGTGCTGTGGAATCCCTCAGTTTTGCTGGGTCCTATGAGTAAAGGGACACCATTTTTGCAAGGTACCCTTCTTTCTACTTGAAAACAAAGTCAAAATAAAATGGACACTTTCAATGTGCATATATACTTGATGGAGTTAAGAGACAATAAACACTAGTATCTCAGAATATTCAAAATGGCCATTCCAGACACTTCAAATTAAAAATTCAGGTATACAAGCATAGGGAAGCCCAAAGTTCTACTGTTACTGAGTATGTTAGCAATTTTCTTCTCCAAAGAGTAATACTTGCCAGCTGTGGTGGCGTATGCTTGTACTACAATCCCAGAGCTCAGAAGGCTGAGCCAGGAGTATGGCTGCAAGTTGGAGGCCAGCCTACATAGTGAGTTTAAGGACAGCCTGAACCACATAGTGAAACCCTGTCTCAAAAACAAACAAACAAAAACAAAACAAAACAAGCACTTGTGCTACTGAATTATATCCCCGGCCCACGGGAGCACGCTGGTGCATTGCTTTGTACTAGAAAGTTTATACAAGGACTATGGGAGCAAAAATGACCTTGCACAAACTGCATCAATATCCTTTGAGGCTACTTTTGAGGTATAAGTGGGCTTCATGTGGATGGGTAGCTACGGCACAAGTCTTCACTTCTGGAGGGTACCTAACATCTGCCTGGGGCTGGACAGCAGGATGCAGAGCTAGCTAGGCCTTCCCAGGGATCCCAAACACCATCCAGAGTCTGGAGAATTGCCCGCTACTATGAATACCAAGAAATGGAGACACCAGAGTGCTCCTGCTGCCGTCACTGTCAGCTCCCTGCCAGGAGTGCAGTCCAAAGCACCTCAATCCCACCTCCTCTTCTGACAGGACAATGCTCTCAAGTACTCATGATGCTGTGTAAGAACCCACAGTAGTTGGGCATGCAGCATCCCAAACATGAAATGTTAACTTGCAGAGTGTATTCATGTAATAATAAACTATAAATGTAATTACAAAATTTAAAAGATTAATAAAGACAAATGCAAACATATCATCAAATACCATCTTACACATCTTGGTACTGTGGTCTGCTGTGAAAACTTCAAGTGTTACAGGGGTTTGCTCCTGAACTATGACACCCAAGCCTCAGCTCTCACTCAACCATAAATCTTCCCTATTCTTTTTTTTTCTGTCTTTTTTGGGACAATGTTTCACTATGCAGTTCAGGCCAGCCTTGAGCTCACTTTGTAACCCAGGCTGGCCTCAAACTTGCAACGATCCCCTTTTTCCCCCCCCCCGGGGGTGGGGTTTAAGGAAGGTTCCCCCATTCCTGGCTTTTTTTTTTTTTTTTTTTTTTTTTTTTGAGACAAGGTCTTGTTATGTAGTTCGGGCTGGCCTTGAACTCACTATGTAGCCCAGGCTGACCTTGAACTCACAGTGACCCTACTGCCTCAACCTCCCAAATGCTGGGATTACGGGTGTGCGCCACCATGCCTGCCACCTTTCCTGTTGCTGTCAGGAAGTTGGGCTTGTGAGGTCAAGACTAGAAAGCAAACCAGGCATGGTAGTGCACATGTGTAATCCCAGAACTTGAGAGGCTGAGCTGGAAGACTGACAAGAGTTTGAGACCAATTTGGGCTACAAAGTGAGTTTAACACCAGCCTTAATTATGCAGTGAGACCCTGCCTCAAAACACAGACACACACTTTTTTTGTTTCCACTTGGTGCTCAGGGGAGGCCATGTGTGGGGAGGCTCCTCTGTTTACACAGCCAGCCTGGGGAGGGCTCTCAGAAGAGTCCCTGAGCCACCAAAGACCCCAGGAGTCCTAGCTTCCACTGTGCAGGCCTCCACTTAGTGACAGACACAAGACACTTCCTATAGTTACAGAGACTTTTCAAAACTAAACTGTACCCGAATGGAACCCAAAGGCTTACTCACTCGTGCTGTAGGTGGATCCCAGGCTGTCATGCATGCTAGGCAAGTGCTCTACCACTGAACTGCAGCCTCTTTTTTTTTTTTTTTTTTTGTCTTTTTGAGACAGGGTCTCACTATGCAGTTCACGCTGGCCTTGAGCTCACTCGTAGCCTGGACTGGTCTCGAACTCACAATAATCCTCCTGCCTCAGTCTCCCAAGTGCTGGGATTACAGGCATGCGCCACCACACCCAGCTCCTCTGACTGATTGGTTAATGAATTAACTGTGGTGCTGGACATGGTATCCCTTACCATGTACAAAAAAATCAAGACAGATTGAAGAACCAAATGTTAAAACAGAAACAACTTGCTGGAAGACAAAAAGGTAAAGCTCTTGAAGACAGGCATAGGCAAGAACTTTGTGAACAGAATCCCAGTTGCACAGGAAATAATACAGACAATCAACAAAAGGGATCACATCAAGTTAAAGTTTCTGCACAACAAAGGAAACAACAGAGTGAAGGGACAACCTACAAAAATTTGCCAGCTCCATTTGGACAGAGGACTAATATCTAGATATATAAAAAACTCAAAAAAATTAGACTCCCCCCAAATAAAAGACCCAGTCAAAACTAGACTATGTAAATGAATAGACACTTCTCAGAATGAGTAAAAATAGCCAATAAGGGGTTGGGGATATAGCTCAGTGGCATAAGCGCCTGCTTGGTAAGCACAAGGTCATGAGTTCAATCCCTGGTACCGCAAAAAAAAAAAAAAGCCAATAAATACATGAAGAAATGCTTGACATCTCTGGCCACTACAGAAATGCAAATTAAAACAATGCTGAGATTCTATGTCACTCCAGAAAGAATGGCTATCATCAAGAAATTAACCAATAACAAATGCTGGTGGGGCTGAGGAGAAGGAACCCTCTTGCATTGTTGGTGGGAGTGTAAATTGGTACAACTGCTATGGGAATCAGTATGGAAATGCCTCAAAAAAACTAAACTAGAAATTCCATTTGATCCAGCTATTCCTCTTCTAGGTATCTACTCAAAATAGTTAAAGGCATCATATTACAGTGATCCATGCATACCCATGTGTATAGCAGCACAACTTGTAATAGCTAAATCTTGGAGGCAGCCTATATGCCCATCAACAGATGAATAGATACAGAAAATGTGGTATTCTCACAATGGAGGACTACTCTGCTGCAAGGTAGGACAGGATGTGGCACAGTGTGTGTAGGTGTGCACATGTGCCAAAGAGAAACGCCAAGGCTGACTTATCTGCAGTTTTGCCTGCTGTGCAGACAATGAAATGCATGGTTGCCAAGCAACAAGGCCAAGGGCCAGGCATCTTCTGGTCTCCTTTCATACAGAGCAGATACACTAGTATGCGCAGGAGATACCTGCTGGCCCCACCTCAGATCTGACCTAGAGCATTTTCATCAGGATAACAGAAGCTATAGGACACTTCATATGGCATAACAGAGAAAATTTTATGCTTGCCTAGAGACTTTCACTTATTGTTTCTTTCCTGTTATTTTGCTTTTTGTAGTGCTGGGGGTCGAGCCCAGGGTCTTGCACACGCTAGATAAGTGCTCTACTCACTTAGCTACTCACCTAGCCCTATTGTTTTTGCAAAATTGAGATATGGCCAGGTGTAGTGACACACGCCTGTAATCCCAGAACTCAGGATGCTGACGTAGGAAGATCATTGTGAGTTTGAGGCCAGCCTGAACTGCATAGTGAGACCTCATCTCAAAAAAAAAATTGAGATATGATCCACATGCTGTAAAATTCATTATTTTACAGTTTATAACTCAATGATTTTAGTACACAGTTGTGTAATTAGCAGCATTTTTTTTGAGACAGTCTCTGTGGTTCAGGCTGGCTTTGAACTCACTCTGTAGCCCAGGTTGGCCTCAAACTCATAGTGATCCTCCTACCTCAGCCTTCTGAGTGCTGGGATTACAGGCGTGCGCCATCACGCCCAGCCAGCAGCACTATCAGACAAAACATTTTTACCACCTCACAAAGAAACCCTACTGTACCTGTTAGCAGTGACTCATTCTCTTGCTTGGTCCCCAGCAAGCCCTCATGTACCTCTATCTCTGTGGATCTACCTATCCTAGATATTCCCTGTAAATGGAATCACGCATGTGACCTTTTGTGGCTGGCCTCTTTCACAGACCATAAAGTTTTCAAGGTTCATTCATATTACAGTAATGTTAGTGCTCCACTCCTTGAGAGCTTGTCTGGAGGTTCTAGCAGGGGAGTGTAACTACTTGCACATCCTTGACCAAGGAAAGAGTCCTCTTTGGGAGGAACACACGTGGAGGAAGGGGATACCTGCCTAGCTAGCCAGATCAGCCAAATCAACCCTGGTGATCACAGGGGTGACAGAGGTCACAGCCAAATCACCCTCACAACTACTGCTCCATTCCTTTTCATGGCTGAATATACTCCACTATATGGACAAACCAGTTATTTATTCATCTACTGGTAGACATTTAGGCTACTACTATTTCTTGCCTGTTGAAAGTAATGTTGCTATGAACTCTTGTGTATCACTGTTGTGTGGACTTGTTTTCAACTCTCTTGGGTATATATAGAAATGGAATTGCTTGATCTGAATGCTGATTTAAATATTCATTGTTAAAATACTGCAATAAGGACGGGCGTGGTGGCGCACACCTGTAATCCCAGCACTTGGGAGGCTGAGGCAGGAGGATCGTTGTGAGTTCGAGATCAGCCTGGGCTACAAGTGAGCTAGAGGCCAGCCTGAACTGCATAGCAAGACCCTGTGTCAAAAAAGACAAAAAAACAAACAAAAAACTGCAATAGGGGCTGGGGATTCAGCTCAGCGGCACAGGACCTGCCTAGCAAGCGCAAGGTCGTGAGTTCCATTCCTGGTACCAGGAAAAAAAAGACGAACAAAACCCCAAAAAACAAAAAAACTGCAATAATGACTCCTTCAAAAGATGAAAGCAGATTGCAAGAGTGGCTTTTAAATTTGGTTTCCATGATTCTTTCTTGCTTTCTATCATTTCCTATCATTGTGGTAACCCTGTTTGGCTTCTATCAGTATGAGAGTTTGTGACTTGCACACTAAGAGTCTCTAACTATACCTTAAAGAAAGAAAGAAGAAAGTAAGTTTTCATTGGAAAAACACTAAAAATCAATTACCTGATCTGAATTACACGTGTCTCCCTAAAATGTTCCTTGTCAGAAATCAAAGAGAAATCTTCCCCAAATATTGTAACAACATGGGTGAGTTACAGAAACCCCACTCAGGAAGTCTTCAACAACAGGATGCCTCAACTTCAGTTCCAAAGTCACCCACCCAGCTGCTTGCACTGCATGTGATGCAGCATCCCTGCTTCCTCTCCTCCACTTCTGTATCATACAGGAACTGTGCTTGTTCCATTCCATTTCCTTTTCCATAGCCACTCCCTGAACTCAAGCCACCACAAATGCAGAGGCAGCACAGCCTGTCACTTCCTGCCCTGCTCCAGCCATATTTAATTCTCTCTCTCTTTTTTGGCAGTACTGGTGATTGAACCCCGGGCCTCATACATTCTAAGCAAGTGCTCTAACACTGAGCTACACCACCAGTCCTTTTTATTTAGGCAGGATCTCTCTCTTTTTTTTTTTTTTGAGGCAAGGTTTTTTGTTTGTTTGTTTGTTTGTTTTTGTCTTTTTGAGATAGGGTCTCACTATGCACGCAGTTCAGGCTGGCCTTGAGCTCTCTTTGTAGTCCAGGCTGGTCTCAAATTTGCAACAATCCTCCTGCCTCAGCCTCCTGAGTGCTGGAATTACAGGTGAGTGCTAGGATTACAGGCCTGCGCCACCACACCCAGCTGGAGGCAACGTCGTTTTTTTAGTTCAGGTTGGGCTTACATTCACTATGTAGCCTCAGCTGGCCTGGAACTCATGTTGATCCTTCTGCCTCATCTCCCCAGTGCTTGGATTACAGGTGTGTATCACCACACCTGGCAATTTAGAGATGAAGTCTTGCTAAGTTGCCCACAGGAACTTTAAATTTGCAATCTTTGCAAGTAGCTGGGATTACAGGTGTCTGTCACCATGCTCTGTTCAGCCATATTTAATTTCTGTCAGTTCTTGAACTTCCCTCATGCTAATCTTTAAATATGGGTCTTCAATATACTTCCTCCAATGTCTAAGACAATATAATGCTATTATCCTTAATTTTTTTTTTTAATTTTGGTTTTAGTTTTTCAAAACAGGGTCTTGCTGTATAGTTCAGGCTGCCCTTGAACTCACTATGTAGCCCAGGCTGGCCTCAAATTTGCAGCAATCCTCCTGCATCAACCTCCCAAGTGCTGGTATTATTGGCATGTGCCATCACGCCTGGCATTACTGTCCTTTATATTAATTTTTAATGCCAGAACAATCTCCAAAGTGTGTATTATCAAAGCTACTAAGATCAGCAGGAATATTATCTTTCTGTAATCACGGAAAATTGGAAGTAAAGGAAGAAACATTTCTGCGCTGTATGTGAAACAGCAGTCAGAAAGTCTCCACTGCACAGGAAAGTTTCAAGAGTCTCGTAAGTGCAACAAGAGGCATTCTGTGGGATCACAGAATTCTAGAAATCAGAGCTGTAAAGGGAATCTAGATTCTTTGTTAATCATAACAACCCCCCCCATCCTACTCTCTCAGTTCCAAGAACCAAAGTTCAAAGACCATATGATTACTGGTGACTCAGTGCAGGCGCAGGGAGCCGGGGCTTCTGCTTCATGCACAATACTCCCAAGTCCTCACCAGCAACTGCAATTTAGCCAGGGTGAGTTTTTATTCTTAGATTCTCAACCCTGTCCAAGAATCTTCCATGCCAAGTACCTTGAGGTACAGCTCCCTGAATTTAAGTGGTGACAGGACGGAAATATTTACCCCAGCTTCTGCAGGCCTTCATGATGTTGACTTTGTGAAGCAGATTTGTCTCCTTTGGGCCACGTTTTTCTAAGGCCGCATCTGGTGATGTGGCAGTCAGGTTGCCAGCGCCTCCCTTCTTTCTCATGCCTATCCCCTGAAGCACAGCCTGACCACAGAGCACTGCACTGAGGGGCCATGGTGGCTCTGCTCCCCATGTCACTTTCCAAAGTGGGGTGTGAGGATACCTTGGCACACTGAGCCAGAGGACAGGCACTGGCCTCAGAAGGCTGGTCCCACCAGTGCAGTAATGCCAGTGTGTTAGTAAGTGTGAAACAGCACTGGTTTCTGTGGGGGAACAGTCAAGGCAGACCTTTGACCTTGCAGTCTTATTTTTTTCTTTTCTCCTTTTCTGCACAAAGGAACTAAACCCAGGGCTTTTGCACTGAGCTACACTCTCAATCTTTACTTTTTTTTTTTAATTTAAAAAAAATTTAAAAGGCAGGGTCTTGCTAAGTCACTAAGCTGCCTAAGCTGGGTTTGGACTTGCAACCCTCCTGCCTCAGTTTCCCAGAGTACCGGGATTATAGGTATGTGCTACCACATCTGGTTTAGATCCACTTCTAATGTCTAGAGTTGTGCAGTGCACATACTTGCAAATGGACACCAAGTGTAATCTCAACTAAAGTGAACAAGAGACAAAGGTCTTTAGGTTTGGTGATAACATCTAGTTTTCAGACAGTGATAAAACACTGGCCACTCATTCACACAGCTAAGTAATGCTGTGAGAAAGTTTCTGCCACGTAGGTGAGGGATGAGGATTCAGTGACTAGTTAAATGGCATTAATTTGGCTGTGGCTGCATGATGAGAGGAATAAGGATATATGTGCTCTCCAAGAGCTAACAAGTTTATAAAGGCATTCTAATAGGAAGGAAAGCAAGGAAGAAAAAGGAACATCCCTACCTCTTCCTCCAGAGTGTCACAAGCCAAGCGAATACGTGACGTGTCTACCAGGTGGGGCTCTGATTTCAACTTCTTCGACCGCAGACTCCAGAGTTTTATGCAGGAGTTGTCAAACCCAGCAGCAAGCAGCTTGCTATCAGGGGAAATTTCTGCAGTGTTTAGCAGCTGCTCTGTGTTGTAGAAGGCGTAGAAGCAGATGGTGGTGAGGGAGGGGGGGCCATCCTTGACACGTTTGATGCTCTCCTGTAAGACCTCCAGGGCGGCCTCATTCTGCAGAATGGGGCTGGGCACATCTGGGGGCTCCAGGCCGGTACTCTCACTGCGGGAGGAGCCACCACTGGCATAGAGCTGGTAGTCTGTTCTCTTAGCAGGCTGCACATCCAGGTGGATATGTAAGGTGAGGACTTTGCAGAGAGCACTGTTGTTGTCACTTTGGAGGTAGCGGATCAGGTAGTTGTAGCTGTCTTCCTGGAGACGGACCACGTATTTGTTATCTAGGAATGCACGAAGCTTGAAGTTGGACAGGATGTCCTGGATGGTCTGGGTGGTCTGCAGCTGCTCAATAACATCCTTCTGGCTTGCATTCTGCAGGAACATTCCATGGAAGCGGCTATAGAAACTTTCCACTGTGCTCTTCGGGCTGCTCTGGACCAAGCTGAGATGGAGGTAGACAAACAGTGGGTAGAGGAGAGGCATAATTTCATGGCTGTACTGGGAATCAGAATCTGCAAAAAAAAGAAGAGGGGGCTTAGAAGAAAGGGTGCTCTCCTGGAAAGCCCCCCTGCATGGTATTTCTGGGCCAGGACTCCATTTTTCCAGACTACTGATTAAAATATCAGCTCCCAGAGAAGCCTGGAGTTTTCAGTTTTTCTGATGGGAGAGAAGTATAGACTCTGTGGTCCGGCCTAGGGAGTGAAGGACTTGCCCACACCTTCACAACAGCTCAATAACTTGTGTTTTCTTTGCAAATTCTTTTAAGAAAAATTTATTTTTATAAAAATGTTTAGCTGGGCATGGTGGTTTATACCTGTAATCCCAGCATTTGTGAAACTAAGGCAGGCAGATTGCCATGAGTTTGAAGCCAGCCTGAGCTACATGGTGAGTTCAAGGACAGCCTGAACTACATCGACTCTGTCTTAAAAAAAAAAAAAAAAAAAATTACATGTTTTTAGTACATGATTACATTATGTAAATACTGTCTCACTGAGCTATCTCCCTGGCCCTATGTGAATACCTTTTTAACTTGGTAAGTTTTTTTTTTTGAGGCAGGATCTCACTATGTAGCTGGCTTTGAACTCACAAACTCACAACAATCCTTCTGCCTCTGTCTCCCAAGTGCTGGGATTACAGGCGTGCATTATACACCTGGCTGACATATCCTAATGTTAAAATGACAATACTCATCCAGGGTTGTTTCCTTCTTTTTTTTTTTTTTTTTTTTTTTTTGAGACAGGGTCTCACTATGCAGTTCAGGCTGGTTTTGAGCTCACTTTGTAGCTTAGGCTGGTCTGAACTCACAATGATCCTCCTGCCTCA
>NW_004955492.1:8501378-8503384 GCF_000276665.1 Chinchilla lanigera | reverse complement strand
TTTTTTTTTTTTTGGTACCGAGAATCAAGCTCAGGGCCTCATGCTTGCCAGGCAGGCAATGTGCCACTGAGCTACATCCCAACAAAGATTGTTCAACAACTGCCTGGCTTTGTTACATGTTAATAGGAAAAAAGGTATGATGTGTCACCTAAAAGGTTTTTTAATCAAGTGGGGGCCACAGCATGGTGTGACTGTAGAGCCACTACAGGGCACAAGCCCCTGCCTCACACTGCTGAGACCGAGTGCCTCCCAGACTTCTGCTCCCACAGTGGCTGAGCTTGGCAAAAGCCATTCATTACATCCATTCGCTGTTAATTTGAACTTTATTGCTTTTGTGGTTTTATTTATTTGTAATGTGTTTGGGTTTTGTATAGAAATATAACTAGTATAAAGGCTTTTTACTTAGTGTAATCTTTGTATATACATAAATAAATTAAAATAAAAAAAATTTTAAGTCATCACTTGGGTCCTGCTGGGATGTTTTTTCCTAATCATGAGAAGGAATCTGCTTTGAACTCAATGTATGAACACAGTATTAGAACATCTTGCTGCTGATTTGATAAAAAAATGATACTAGCATGCTAAAGCTGCTGAGCGCTCTATTTCACTTTACCACAGGGCAAATTAATTGGCACGACAGGTACATTTCAGAATAAATGAACTTCTCCTCAAATACGTATTCCGAAGATGAGATTAAATGACCAGAAATGATCCTGTTGGGTTGGAAGTTAACACACCACCTGGCCATTGTGGGCTGCTCCTGCGTCTGGGTCTCCAGCAAAGCTGGGAGTCTCTGTACTGGCTGCAGTAAAGAGTATATCTGGCTTAAGATTCCTCATGGCATAGCTTAGGACTACTCTACCCGATGATTAGTCTATGAGAAAGTACAACAACCTGATGCAGGCAGGATCACTAAAGGCTCTGATCCTTAAGGATAAAGTTAGAATCATCCTACCAGATGAGGAACCATGATCTCCCAAGATGCGTGCAGAATAGGCAGGAGAAGAGGGCAGCTATGAACACCAACCACTAACATGCATCCAGGTACAGAACAGCAACTCTATCATTAATATTTTTTGCAGTCTGTTTTATGCTTGCATGTGTACTGATACACCTTTGCCCCCTCTCTTACTCCTGTGTAATGTAACCTAACATGTACTAACTTTTTAACGCAGCCCTTTTTTTTGTTTGTTTTTGGTCTTTTTGAGACAGGGTTCTGCTATGCAGTTCAGGATGGCCTTGAACTCATGGCAATCCTCTTGCCTCAGCCTCCAGAGTGCTGGGATTACAGGTGTGCACCAACACGCCCAACTAGTGCAGCACTTATGTATTATTGTTATATTACAGACAGTGTTTCAAGTTACAGATGATCACAGAGAAGCACCTAACCCCAACCAAGAGTTCTGCTCCTCCTCTGGGAAAAAGGGTGATGTTGGCTGCATATGGGACAGGTGCATTGGGTTAGGTAGAATGTCTCCTTTTATTAATTTTATTTGGAAATAAAATATAGAATAAAAAGATACTAAGGATGTCAAACTAATGGGGGCTGGGCTTGTGATGACTAATTCCGTGTTTTAAATTGGCTGAGTTATCATCCCTAGATATTTGATCATATATTATAGATGTTCCTATGGAGGTTGTGTTTTGGTGTTTTTTTTTTTCTTTTTCTTGAGACAAGGTCTCACTGTAGTTCAGGCTGGCCTTGAGTTCACTATATAGCCTAGACTGGCTTCAAACTCCTGATAATCCTCCTGCCTCAGGTTCCCAAGTGCTGGGATTATAGGTATGTGCCACCAGGCCTGGCCTGTGAAGGTTATTTTGTAGAAGAGATTAACATATGAATCAGTAGATCTCATGTTAAAAGGAAGTAGATTTAAAGCAATTGCCGGGCATGGTGGCACAGGCCTGTAATCCTAGCACTCAGGAGGCTGAGGCAGGAGGATCCTTTCGAGTTTGGGACCACCCTGGGCTACAAAGTGAGCTCAAGGCCAGCCTGAACTGCATAG
>NW_004955492.1:8496353-8501278 GCF_000276665.1 Chinchilla lanigera | reverse complement strand
AAAAAAAAAAAAAAGAAAAAAAAAGAAAAAAAGCACTTGTCCTCCACATGTAGGTGGGTCTCATCCAATCAGTAGAAGACAAAGACTGAGCAGCCTTAGGAAGAAAGGATTCTGCAGCAGAAAGCCTCTGGTTCTGGACTGCAACATCAAATTCTCTCTGTCTCTAGCCTGTCGGCCTGCCCTGCCCTGCACACTAACTTGCTATGACTCACTCTCCCCCTAAATCACATTGGTTTCATTTCTCTGGAGAATCCTATGGTAGATTGTGATGTTTCTTTAAATACTGTAATCTGCTGAAAGACTTCTGGAAAATTTTTTCCCAAAATGCCCTAACACACTATTTTTTTGGGGTGAGTACCAGGAATCAAATTCAGGACCTTGCGCTGGCCAGGCAGATGCTGTACCCCTGAGCTACATACCTGGCCCCCCAATGTACTATTTATTAAAAAAAGAGAAAAGGTTCAGTCTTTATCAATTAGACTTCCAATATGTTCTAGTGGGATGAAGGTTCATTTTTAACTCCTTGGAATTTTACTTTCAGGCTTATTTTCTAGAATGACAGACACTTTGCATTAAGTTTAGGGAAAGTTAGCTGTCAAGCAACAGTGATACAATGCCAGGCATGGTGGTGCCTGCCTATAATCCCAGCACTTAGGAAGCTGAGGTAGGAGGATCAAAACAAGTTCAAAACCACCTTAGACTTCAGTGGGTTTGTTCAAGGTCAACTTGAACTACATAGTGAGACCCTAAGAATAAAACAAAACAAACACTGATACACTACTTTAAATGTACTGAAATTCATCAATGCTTTACCTCCTAACTGCTTTCTCTGGTTGAAGATAAAAAGCATGCTTGGTATCATATAATGTTATCAATGGGGGGAGGGGCAGGGGAATAAAGTAAAGTTTCATTTAAAATTTTGTTCCTTTGCAATAACATTCTTCGTATGTTGTTAAAAATGTACTCATTTAAAATATGCCCTCCTAACTTGGGATGACACTCTCTGAAAAATACACTTTCTTTCTCCATCTAACCACTGCTGAACACGCAGTAGGCACCCAATGATGCCACACTGCCATATGAGTGGAGGCCAGCATGAGGCCAACCCTGAGGTATGTGCATTTGGGTAAAAGGAGAAAGCAACTGAAGCAGGTAAGGAAGTGAGACAAGGCTTTATGGGCAGAAGAAAAGATTACATTGTCAGCTGCACGAGGGGCTAGGTTTCAGCGGTCCCTTAAAGAGCAGTGTCAGCAGTATATGAGAGGACTGGTCTAGAAGCAGTAGGTGGAATGTGAGAGGATGGGTCCAAAAGCAAAGCAGCATAGGGAATGTGAGAGGACCGGTTCAGAGGCAGTGTGATAGTGTGAGAATGAGTCTAGAAGGAGCATAGGGGAGCAAGAGAGGATAGGTTTAGAAGTATGTTGGCATATGAGTGGGGCCAGGCACTGCCCATGGAGTCCATGTGCACTGTATGAAGGAACATAATCGACAGTGAGAATTTTGGGGCTGGGATTTAAGAGAAACATGAGCCCATGATGAAGGCTCAGCACCATGCACATGGAGATGCACATTAAGGTTGGACTTGTCAAGCTATGACACTGTCCTCCCTAAGTTTTCTATGGACAAGAGTTCAGTGGGCTCAGGGTAGCCAGCTCTGACGTACACTCACCACACCCAGTGCTGATTCTGTGAAGTGGGATGCGATGTGCATCTGAGGAAGGGAAGCCCAGGGGAGCAATGGGAATTATGAACTGAGCAGTGTAGCATTTCAGAACAAAAGACGGTGGTCAGTGGAGCCATACCCCATCAGGAAGAGGAGAATAAGGACTGACAGGCCCCTCAGGGTCAAGTAAATGTCCCTTTTCCTACTGATCTCTGTGAACACATAAAAATTCCATTTTTTGTTGATCACCAGCAGTTTCACATCAAAGAGACATTCGCTAGATAGTGACAACATACCTTCTATATTCAAATTTTACTAAAAACTTCCACTTTCAGCCTTGATGTTAAGATTAGAATCCAAATTAGATTAATGCCTGTGTCTTATGACTTCTCCTGGTGCTCAAGAAATATCTGTTCATTTGATTTGGTTGAATGCTCTTCAAAGATGCCAGGGTAAACAAGCTCCAGAAAAAGTAGTCCATAGATGAACAATCCATATTAAGCTCCTCTAAATGATCAGACAAATACAGAATCAAATTATATGCCTGTAATCCCAGCACTCTGGGAGGCTGAGGGAGGAGGAGTGTAAATTTGAGCCTAGCCAAATGGGGCAGCTTAATGACTAAGACTCTGTCTTAAAATAAAAAATAAAAAGGGTTGAGGATGCAAATCAGTGTGAAGGCTCTGGGATCAATCCCCAGTACTACCATGAAGGGTAGCGGGAGGAAGAGACAAATTATAGACAAAGCAACAGTTTGCTTAGTTTTTTAAATGATCAGAAATTACAAAAGAAATGGCTGGTAGATTACACGGAAAAGCTCAGGCTAAAAAAAATATGAATGAGAATAAGTAAGATACTCTGAATAAGTATCTTCAGGAATAAGTACTATCAAATGCAAAGGATCAACAGCTTTTCTACATCAGGAACTCTAAAATTAAAGAAAAACGCCCAGAGCCCCAATAGGTAAATGGCTGCACATCATCCAGGATAGAAACAGGTCTCTTCCCAGATGAGCCATCTCTGCACAGACAGGTGCTTTATTGCAGAACTGCCCTTAGGGCTACATTGCAGGTCTGAATCCCTTACTAGATAGAGGCTCCACAGACTGCAACTGTGTCAGTGAGGCTATGACTACCTCCAGCCTGCTGGGAAGACAGAACTTAATGCAGTACAGGCTGAAGAATATCACCATTAGAGTGACAGAACTTCAGCATGGAGCAATAATCACATTTTAAACACTTAACAACTGTGTAACATACTGTAGAAATGATCCCTGAAAGTATAGTCTTCATTTAATAACTCTGTAAAAACTGACTTAAAAATTTTAAAAAACTGCTTACAGCCTTGTATGTGAGATTCTGGTCAGAGCTCAGAAGACTAGAAGGCTGATAGAAATCGTGCTGGTAAAAATCAGGCTTGGGCAGACTGTGCTGGGAATGACTGCATTGGGTGCTGGACACCAGATGATGTGTGTTACGGCTTGGCAGAAAGTTTGGCATTTTGCTTATGTCCAGAGACTACCTGAGACTGATATTTTTTTTTTTTGGCTTGTTGAGACAGGGTTTCACGATGCACTTCAGGCTGTTCTTGAACGTACTTTGTAGCCCAGACTGGCCTTGAGCTTGAAGTGATCCTCCTGCCTGAGCCTCCCAAGTGCTGGGATTACGGGCATGCGCCATGACGCCTGGATGAGACTGAGATTAAAGGCGGCGACCTAATTAATCTGGCAGAAGAAATTTTAAGGCAGTGGCATGGCTATTGTTGGGAGCTTCTAGCCAGATCTATGTTGAGAATCAAGAGCAGAGAGCCCAGCAGGATGATGTAAAATGTTGTGAGTCTGACCAGAAAAGAAGCTCCAGTAAAGCTGTGGACTGCAAAGATAGAGCTGAGGAGATCTTGACTGCTGAAAAGGAAGGGAATAGAAAAGATGGCCTGAGGGCATCACAAGCAGCAGCAAGTTTCCACCCTTTGCAGTCTCAAAACTGCAAAAGTGAAAGACTGCTTTGAGGAGAAAGCTTCACAGCACCATGTTCCAGAATGGCGGCAGCTGCACCAGGTTCCAGAACTGTGGCAGCATAAGAAAATCTGTTCCTCAGAATTGGATTCAGAGTGCCCAGCAATCCAGGCACTTGACTCCTACAGCCAAGAGAGAGGGAAGCTTGGTTATTGCTCGGGTGGCAGACTTTGGCGACATCCACATGGTGTTGGCTTTAGGTGCATGCAGAATGCAAGAGTTATGGGATTGGTGGCTTCTACCCTGATTTCAGAAGGCCTGGGAGACAGGCAGCGTACCCCTGAGAGGGCAATATGTGAAGCTGTGAGTGTGAAGCCGAAGGTGTAGTGGAGACCCCAGAAGTTTGGAAAAGCCAGGAACATGGATTGTCTAAGGAAAGCTGCAGGGAGGGAGCAATGTGGGCCCAAAAGAGAAGCCATAGGAGCTGTAATCACCAGAAGTGCCATAGGGGTGGAGCCATGCAAGCTCTATGGAGTTCACAATGTGCCACACATTGTTTCAGATGCTGGACATGGAACTATAGGACATAATGTTTGCCCTGCTGGATTTTGGACTTGCTTTGGACCCAAACCTTTACATTCCCGTTTGTAACTTTTGGGATAAAAATGTTTATCTTGTGCCACTGAATACTCGAAGTGTTTAACTTTGTTTGCATTTGTACTTAGCTTGCAGCTAAGAGTTTGCCTTATATCTTGGGGAGATGTGGGACTTGGACTCAGCAGCTCTGCATCCTGGGGGATAAAGGACATGCCATTATTGTTCTAGGATGTTGTTCATTGTGTCAATTTGAGAAGTTTAGAAGTTTAAGCAACTCAGCAGGGAGCCAGGGTCCTTATTCTGTAAACATCCTGAGCCTGTGCAAGAGCATGGAGATGGTGTGGGCATATTCAACATAAGGGAGGAAAAGAGGCTTGCTTCCCTTTGTTTGCTCTTGTTGTTTTTGCTGTCTTCGGCTGACCTGGACTGTTACCTCTGTGCCATGCCACACTGCCACCCCCTGCCGCCCCCTGCCGCCCCCTGCCCTGGGTCCTTGGACCCAGCTGATTATGGACTGAAACCTCCACAAACTGTGAACTAAATAAACCTTTCCTTCCTTAATTTTGGGTGTCAGGTATTTTGTCTCTGCAAGGACAGAAAAGCAACTAAGACAGTGAGAGAACTCCAGCATGGAGCAATGATTATATATATATATATAATGATTATATATATATATGATTATATATATACACACACACACACACACACACA